>NW_027460741.1:0-35857 GCF_050947875.1 Dermacentor variabilis | reverse complement strand
CGGTTTAAGCATGCACATGCATCTTTTGGTAGACGCGGACGCAGTTTTCTGGAAAACCACACGATATGCATGCAAATGGTGCTTTTGGCAGAACGCCCACGTGGATTTCTACCAAACGACGTGAAAAGCATGCCGATGCTGCTCTTTTTAGCACCCGCACATGAATTTGTGCCAAAACGCGTTTTAAGCATGCACATGCATCTTTTGGTAGACGCGGACGCAGTTTTCTGCAAAACCACACGACATGCATGCAAATGGTGCTTTTGGCAGAACGCGCACGTGGATTTCTACCAAACGACGTGAAAAGCATGCCGATGCTGCACTTTTTAGCACCCGCACATGGATTTGTGCCAAAACGCGTTTTAAGCATGCACATGCATCTTTTGGTAGACGCGGACGCAGTTTTCTGCAAAACAACACGATATGCACGCAAATGGTGCTTTTGGCAGAAAGCGCACGTGGATTTCTACCAAACGACGTGAAAAGCATGCCGATGCTGCTCTTTTTAGCACCCGCACATGGATTTGTGCCAAAACGCGTTTTAAGCATGCACATGCATCTTTTGGTAGACGCGGACGCAGTTTTCTGCAAAACCACACGATATGCATGCAAATGGTGCTTTTGGCAGATCGCGCGCGTGGATTTCTACCAAACGACGTGAAAAGCATGCCGATGCTGCTCCTTTTAGCTACCCGCACATGGATTTGTGCCAAAACGCGGTTTAAGCATGCCATGCATCGTTTGTAGACGCGGACGCAGTTTTCTGCAAAACCACACGATATGCATGCAAACTGGTGCTTTTGGCAGAACGCGCGCGTGGATTTCTACCAAACGACGTGAAAAGCATGCCGATGCTGCTCTTTTTAGCACCCGCACATGGATTTGTGCCAAAACGCGTTTTAAGCATGCGCATGCATCTTTTGGTAGACGCGGACGCAGTTTTCTGCAAAACCACACGATATGCATGCAAATGGTTCTTTTGGCAGAACGCGCGCGTGGATTTCTACCAAACGACGTGAAAAGCATGCCGATGCTGCTCTTTTTAGCACCCGCACATGGATTTGTGCCAAAACGCGTTTTAAGCATGCGCATGCAACTTTTGGTAGACGCGGACGCAGTTTTCTGCAAAACCACACGATATGCATGCAAATGGTGCTTTTGGCAGAACGCGCGCGTGGATTTCTACCAAACGACGTGAAAAGCATGCCGATGCTGCTCTTTTTAGCATCCGCACATGGATTTGTGCCAAAACGCGTTTTAAGCATGCGCATGCATCCTTTGGTAGACGCGGACGCAGTTTTCTGCAAAACCACACGATAGGCATGCAAATGGTGCTTTTGGCAGAACGCGCGCGTGGATTTCTACCAAACGACGTGAAAAGCATGCCGATGCTGCTCTTTTTAACATCCGCACATGGATTTGTGCCAAAACGCGTTTTAAGCATGCGCATGCATGTTTTGGTAGACGCGGACGCAGTTTTCTGCAAAACCACACGATAGGCATGCAAATGGTGCTTTTGGCAGAACGCGCGCGTGGATTTCTACCAAACGACGTGAAAAGCATGCCGATGCTGCTCTTTTTAACATCCGCACATGGATTTGTGCCAAAACGCGTTTTAAGCATGCGCATGCATCTTTTGGTAGACGCGGACGCAGTTTTCTGCAAAACCACACGATAGGCATGCAAATGGTGCTTTTGGCAGAACGCGCGCGTGGATTTCTACCAAACGACGTGAAAAGCATGCCGATGCTGCTCTTTTAGCACCCGCACATGGATTTGTGCCAAAACGCGTTTTAAGCATGCGCATGCATCTTTTGGTAGACGCGGACGCAGTTTTCTGCAATACCACACGATATGCATGCAAACGGTGCTTTTGGCAGAACGCGCGCGTGGATTTCTACCAAACGACGTGAAAAGCATGCCGATGCTGCTCTTTTTAGCACCCGCACATGGATTTGTGCCAAAACGCGTTTTAAGCATGCGCATGCATCTTTTGGTAGACGCGGACGCAGTTTTCTGCAAAACCACACGATATGCATGCAAATGGTTCTTTTGGCAGAACGCGCGCGTGGATTTCTACCAAACGACGTGAAAAGTATGCCGATGCTGCTCTTTTTAGCACCCGCACATGGATTTGTGCCAAAACGCGTTTTAAGCATGCGCATGCATCTTTTGGTAGACGCGGACGCAGTTTTCTGCAAAACCACACGATGTGCATGCAAATGGTGCTTTTGGCAGAACGCGCGCGTGGATTTCTACCAAACGACGTGAAAAGCATGCCGATGCTGCTCTTTTTAACATCCGCACATGGATTTGTGCCAAAACGCGTTTTAAGCATGCGCATGCAACTTTTGGTAGACGCGGACGCAGTTTTCTGCAAAACCACACGATATGCATGCAAATGGTGCTTTTGGCAGAACGCGCGCGTGGATTTCTACCAAACGACGTGAAAAGCATGCCGATGCTGCTCTTTTTAGCATCCGCACATGGATTTGTGCCAAAACGCGTTTTAAGCATGCGCATGCATCCTTTGGTAGACGCGGACGCAGTTTTCTGCAAAACCACACGATAGGCATGCAAATGGTGCTTTTGGCAGAACGCGCGCGTGGATTTCTACCAAACGACGTGAAAAGCATGCCGATGCTGCTCTTTTTAACATCCGCACATGGATTTGTGCCAAAACGCGTTTTAAGCATGCGCATGCATCTTTTGGTAGACGCGGACGCAGTTTTCTGCAAAACCACACGATAGGCATGCAAATGGTGCTTTTGGCAGAACGCGCGCGTGGATTTCTACCAAACGACGTGAAAAGCATGCCGATGCTGCTCTTTTTAACATGCGCACATGGATTTGTGCCAAAACGCGTTTTAAGCATGCGCATGCATCTTTTGGTAGACGCGGACGCAGTTTTCTGCAAAACCACACGATAGGCATGCAAATGGTGCTTTTGGCAGAACGCGCGCGTGGATTTCTACCAAACGACGTGAAAAGCATGCCGATGCTGCTCTTTTTAGCACCCGCACATGGATTTGTGCCAAAAACCGTTTTTAGCATGCACATGCATCTTTTGGTAGACGCGGACGCAGTTTTCTGCAAAACCACACGATATGCATGCAAATGGTGCTTTTGGCAGAACGCGCGCGTGGATTTCTACCAAACGACGTGAAAAGCATGCCGATGCTGCTCTTTTTAACATCCGCACATGGATTTGTGCCAAAACGCGTTTTAAGCATGCGCATGCATCTTTTGGTAGACGCGGACGCAGTTTTCTGCAAAACCACCCGATAGGCATGCAAATGGTGCTTTTGGCAGAACGCGCGCGTGGATTTCTACAAACGACGTGAAAAGCATGCCGATGCTGCTCTTTTTAGCACCCGCACATGGATTTGTGCCAAAACGCGTTTTAAGCATGCGCATGCATCTTTCGGTAGACGCGGACGCAGTTTTCTGCAAAACCACACGATATGCATGCAAATGGTGCTTTTGGCAGAACGCGCGCGTGGATTTCTACCAAACGACGTGAAAAGCATGCCGATGCTGCTCTTTTTAGCACCCGCACATGGATTTGTGCCAAAACGCGTTTTAAGCATGCGCATGCATCTTTTGGTAGACGCGGACGCAGTTTTCTGCAAAACCACACGATATGCATGCAAATGGTGCTTTTGGCAGAACGCGCGCGTGGATTTCTACCAAACGACGTGAAAAGCATGCCGATGCTGCTCTTTTTAGCACCCGCACATGGATTTGTGCCAAAACGCGTTTTAAGCATGCGCATGCGTCTTTTGGTAGACGCGGACGCAGTTTTCTGCAAAACCACACGATGTGCATACAAATTGTGCTTTTGGCAGAACGCGCGCGTGGATTTCAACCAAACGACGTGAAAAGCATGCCGATGCTGCTCTTTTTAACATCCGCACATGGATTTGTGCCAAGACGCGTTTTAAGCATGCGCATGCATCCTTTGGTAGACGCGAACGCAGTTTTCTGCAAAACCACACGATAGGCATGCAAATGGTGCTTTTGGCAGAACGCGCGCGTGGATTTCTACCAAACGACGTGTAAAGCATGCCGATGCTGCTCTTTTTAGCACCCGCACATGGATTTGTGCCAAAACGCGTTTTAAGCATGCGCATGCATCTTTTGGTAGACGCGGACGAAGTTTTCTGCAAAACCACACGATGTGCATGCAAATGGTGCTTTTGGCAGAACGCGCGCGTGGATTTCTACCAAACGACGTGAAAAGCATGCCGATGCTGCTCTTTTTAACATCCGCACATGGATTTGTGCCAAAACGCGTTTTAAGCATGCGCATGCATCTTTTGGTAGACGCGGACGCAGTTTTCTGCAAAACCACACGATAGGCATGCAAATGGTGCTTTTGGCAGAACGCGCGCGTGGATTTCTACCAAACGACGTGAAAAGCATGCCGATGCTGCTCTTTTTAGCACCCGCATATGGATTTGTGCCAAAAAGCGTTTTTAGCATGCACATGCATCTTTTGGTAGACGCGGACGCAGTTTTCTGCAAAACCACACGATATGCATGCAAATGGTGCTTTTGGCAGAACGCGCGCGTGGATTTCTACCAAACGACGTGAAAAGCATGCCGATGCTGCTCTTTTTAACATCCGCACATGGATTTGTGCCAAAACGCGTTTTAAGCATGCGCATGCATCTTTTGGTAGACGCGGACGCAGTTTTCTGCAAAACCACACGATGTGCATGCAAATGGTGCTTTTGGCAGAACGCGCGCGTGGATTTCCACCAAACGACGTGAAAAGCATGCCGATGCTGCTCTTTTTAGCACCCGCACTTGGATTTGTGCCAAAACGCGTTTTAAGCATGCTAATGCATCTTTTGGTAGACGCGGACGCAGTTTTCTGCAAAACCACACGATATGCATGCAAATGGTGCTTTTGGCAGAACGCGCGCGTGGATTTCTACCAAACGACGTGAAAAGGATGCCGATGCTGCTCTTTTTAACATCCGCACATGGATTTGTGCCAAAACGCGTTTTAAGCATGCGCATGCATCTTTTGGTAGACGCGGACGCAGTTTTCTGCAAAACCACACGATATGCATGCAAATGGTGCTTTTGGCAGAACGCGCGCGTGGATTTCTACCAAACGACGTGAAAAGCATGCCGATGCTGCTCTTTTTAACATCCGCACATGGATTTGTGCCAAAACGCGTTTTAAGCATGCGCATGCATCTTTTGGTAGACGCGGACGCAGTTTTCTGCAAAACCACACGATATGCATGCAAATGGTGCTTTTGGCAGAACGCGCGCGTGGATTTCTACCAAACGACGTGAAAAGCATGCCGATGCTGCTCTTTTTACCATCCGCACATGGATTTGTGCCAAAACGCGTTTTAAGCATGCGCATGCATCTTTTGGTAGAAGCGGACGCAGTTTTCTGCAAAACCACACGATAGGCATGCAAATGGCGCTTTTGGCAGAACGCGCGCGTGGATTTCTACCTAACGATGTGAAAAGCATGCCGATGCTGCTCTTTTTAGCACCCGCACATGGATTTGTGCCAAAACGCGTTTTAAGCATGCGCATGCATCTTTTGGTAGACGCGGACGCAGTTTTCTGCAAAACCACACGATATGCATGCAAATGGTGCTTTTGGCAGAACGCGCGCGTGGATTTCTACCAAACGACGTGAAAAGCATGCCGATGCTGCTCTTTTTAGCACCCGCACATGGATTTGTGCCAAAACGCGTTTTAAGCATGCGCATGCATCTTTTGGTAGACGCGGACGCAGTTTTCTGCAAAACCACACGATATGCATGCAAATGGTGCTTTTGGCAGAACGCGCGCGTGGATTTCTACCAAACGACGTGAAAAGCATGCCGATGCTGCTCTTTTTAACATCCGCACATGGATTTGTGCCAAAACGCGTTTTAAGCATGCGCATGCATCTTTTGGTAGACGCGGACGCAGTTTTCTGCAAAACCACACGATAGGCATGCAAATGGTGCTTTTGGCAGAACGCGCGCGTGGATTTCTACCAAACGACGTGAAAAGCATGCCGATGCTGCTCTTTTTAACATCCGCACATGGATTTGTGCCAAAACGCGTTTTAGGCATGCGCATGCATCTTTTGGTAGACGCGGACGCAGTTTTCTGCAAAACCACCCGATAGGCATGCAAATGGTGCTTTTGGCAGAACGCGCGCGTGGATTTCTACCAAACGACGTGAAAAGCATGCCGATGCTGCTCTTTTTAACATCCGCACATGGATTTGTGCCAAAACGCGTTTTAAGCATGCGCATGCATCTTTTGGTAGACGCGGACGCAGTTTTCTGCAAAACCACCCGATAGGCATGCAAATGGTGCTTTTGGCAGAACGCGCGCGTGGATTTCTACCAAACGACGTGAAAAGCATGCCGATGCTGCTCTTTTTAGCACCCGCACATGGATTTGTGCCAAAACGCGTTTTAAGCATGCGCATGCATCTTTTGGTAGACGCGGACGCAGTTTTCTGCAAAACCACACGATATGCATGCAAATGGTGCTTTTGGCAGAACGCGCGCGTGGATTTCTACCAAACGACGTGAAAAGCATGCCGATGCTGCTCTTTTTAGCACCCGCACATGGATTTGTGCCAAAACGCGTTTTAAGCATGCGCATGCATCTTTTGGTAGACGCGGACGCAGTTTTCTGCAAAACCACACGATATGCGTGCAAATGGTGCTTTTGGCAGAACGCGCGCGTGGATTTCTACCAAACGACGTGAAAAGCATGCCGATGCTGCTCTTTTTAACATCCGCACATGGATTTGTGCCAAAACGCGTTTGAAGCATGCGCATGCATCTTTTGGTAGACGCGGACGCAGTTTTCTGCAAAACCACACGATATGCATGCAAATGGTGCTTTTGGCAGAACGCGCGCGTGGATTTCTACCAAACGACGTGAAAAGCATGCCGATGCTGCTCTTTTTAACATCCGCACATGGATTTGTGCCAAAACGCGTTTTAAGCATGCGCATGCATCTTTTGGTAGAAGCGGACGCAGTTTTCTGCAAAACCACACGATAGGCATGCAAATGGTGCTTTTGGCAGAACGCGCGCGTGGATTTCTACCTAACGATGTGAAAAGCATGCCGATGCTGCTCTTTTTAGCACCCGCACATGGATTTGTGCCAAAACGCGTTTTAAGCATGCGCATGCATCTTTTGGTAGACGCGGACGCAGTTTTCTGCAAAACCACACGATATGCATGCAAATGGTGCTTTTGGCAGAACGCGCGCGTGGATTTCTACCAAACGACGTGAAAAGCATGCCGATGCTGCTCTTTTTAGCACCCGCACATGGATTTGTGCCAAAACGCGTTTTAAGCATGCGCATGCATCTTTTGGTAGACGCGGACGCAGTTTTCTGCAAAACCACACGATATGCATGCAAATGGTGCTTTTGGCAGAACGCGCGCGTGGATTTCTACCAAACGACGTGAAAAGCATGCCGATGCTGCTCTTTTTAACATCCGCACATGGATTTGTGCCAAAACGCGTTTTAAGCATGCGCATGCATCTTTTGGTAGACGCGGACGCAGTTTTCTGCAAAACCACACGATAGGCATGCAAATGGTGCTTTTGGCAGAACGCGCGCGTGGATTTCTACCAAACGACGTGAAAAGCATGCCGATGCTGCTCTTTTTAACATCCGCACATGGATTTGTGCCAAAACGCGTTTTAAGCATGCGCATGCATCTTTTGGTAGACGCGGACGCAGTTTTCTGCAAAACCACCCGATAGGCATGCAAATGGTGCTTTTGGCAGAACGCGCGCGTGGATTTCTACCAAACGACGTGAAAAGAATGCCGATGCTGCTCTTTTTAACATCCGCACATGGATTTGTGCCAAAACGCGTTTTAAGCATGCGCATGCATCTTTTGGTAGACGCGGACGCAGTTTTCTGCAAAACCACCCGATAGGCATGCAAATGGTGCTTTTGGCAGAACGCGCGCGTGGATTTCTACCAAACGACGTGAAAAGCATGCCGATGCTGCTCTTTTTAGCACCCGCACATGGATTTGTGCCAAAACGCGTTTTAAGCATGCGCATGCATCTTTTGGTAGACGCGGACGCAGTTTTCTGCAAAACCACACGATATGCATGCAAATGGTGCTTTTGGCAGAACGCGCGCGTGGATTTCTACCAAACGACGTGAAAAGCATGCCGATGCTGCTCTTTTTAGCACCCGCACATGGATTTGTGCCAAAACGCGTTTTAAGCATGCGCATGCATCTTTTGGTAGACGCGGACGCAGTTTTCTGCAAAACCACACGATATGCATGCAAATGGTGCTTTTGGCAGAACGCGCGCGTGGATTTCTACCAAACGACGTGAAAAGCATGCCGATGCTGCTCTTTTTAACATCCGCACATGGATTTGTGCCAAAACGCGTTTTAAGCATGCGCATGCATCTTTTGGTAGACGCGGACGCAGTTTTCTGCAAAACCACACGATATGCATGCAAATGGTGCTTTTGGCAGAACGCGCGCGTGGATTTCTACCAAACGACGTGAAAAGCATGCCGATGCTGCTCTTTTTAACATCCGCACATGGATTTGTGCCAAAACGCGTTTTAAGCATGCGCATGCATCTTTTGGTAGACGCGGATGCAGTTTTCTGCAAAACCACACGATAGGCATGCAAATGGTGCTTTTGGCAGAACGCGCGCGTGGATTTCTACCAAACGACGTGAAAAGCATGCCGATGCTGCTCTTTTTAGCACCCGCACATGGATTTGTGCCAAAAAGTGTTTTTAGCATGCAGATGCATCTTTTGGTCGACGCGGACGCAGTTTTCTGCAAAACCACACCATATGCATGCAAATGGTGCTTTTGGCAGAACGCGCGCGTGGATTTCTACCAAACGACGTGAAAAGCATGCCGATGCTGCTCTTTTTAACATCCGCACATGGATTTGTGCCAAAACGCGTTTTAAGCATGCGCATGCATCTTTTGGTAGACGCGGACGCAGTTTTCTGCAAAACCACACGATAGGCATGCAAATGGTGCTTTTGGCAGAACGCGCGCGTGGATTTCTACCAAACGACGTGAAAAGCATGCCGATGCTGCTCTTTTTAGCACCCGCACATGGATTTGTGCCAAAACGCGTTTTAAGCATGCGCATGCATCTTTTGGTAGACGCGGACGCAGTTTTCTGCAAAACCACACGATGTGCATGCAAATGGTGCTTTTGGCAGAACGCGCGCGTGGATTTCTACCAAACGACGTGAAAAGCATGCCGATGCTGCTCTTTTTAACATCCGCACATGGATTTGTGCCAAAACGCGTTTTAAGCATGCGCGTGCATCTTTTGGTAGACGCGGACGCAGTTTTCTGCAAAACCACACGATATGCATGCAAATGGTGCTTTTGGCAGAACGCGCGCGTGGATTTCTACCAAACGACGTGAAAAGCATGCCGATGCTGCTCTTTTTAGCACCCGCACATGGATTTGTGCCAAAACGCGTTTTAAGCATGCGCATGCATCTTTTGGTAGACGCGGACGCAGTTTTCTGCAAAACCACACGATATGCATGCAAATGGTGCTTTTGGCAGAACGCGCGCGTGGATTTCTACCAAACGACGTGAAAAGCATGCCGATGCTGCTCTTTTTAGCACCCGCACATGGATTTGTGCCAAAACGCGTTTTAAGCATGCGCATGCATCTTTTGGTAGACGCGGACGCAGTTTTCTGCAAAACCACACGATATGCATGCAAATGGTGCTTTTGGCAGAACGCGCGCGTGGATTTCTACCAAACGACGTGAAAAGCATGCCGATGCTGCTCTTTTTAGCACCCGCACATGGATTTGTGCCAAAACGCGTTTTGAGCATGCGCATGCATCTTTTGGTAGACGCGGACGCAGTTTTCTGCAAAACCACACGATATGCATGCAAATGGTGCTTTTGGCAGAACGCGCGCGTGGATTTCTACCAAACGACGTGAAAAGCATGCCGATGCTGCTCTTTTTAACATCCGCACATGGATTTGTGCCAAAACGCGTTTTAAGCATGCGCATGCATCTTTTGGTAGACGCGGACGCAGTTTTCTGCAAAACCACACGATAGGCATGCAAATGGTGCTTTTGGCAGAACGCGCGCGTGGATTTCTACCAAACGATGTGAAAAGCATGCCGATGCTGCTCTTTTTAACATCCGCACATGGATTTGTGCCAAAACGCGTTTTAAGCATGCGCATGCATCTTTTGGTAGACGCGGACGTAGTTTTCTGCAAAACCACCCGATAGGCATGCAAATGGTGCTTTTGGCAGAACGCGCGCGTGGATTTCTACCAAACGACGTGAAAAGCATGCCGATGCTGCTCTTTTTAGCACCCGCACATGGATTTGTGCCAAAAAGCGTTTTTAGCATGCACATGCATCTTTTGGTAGACGCGGACGCAGTTTTCTGCAAAACCACACGATATGCATGCAAATGGTGCTTTTGGCAGAACGCGCGCGTGGATTTCTACCAAACGACGTGAAAAGCATACCGATGCTGCTCTTTTTAACATCCGCACATGGATTTGTGCCAAAACGCGTTTTAAGCATGCGCATGCATCTTTTGGTAGACGCGGACGCAGTTTTCTGCAAAACCACCCGATAGGCATGCAAATGGTGCTTTTGGCAGAACGCGCGCGTGGATTTCTACCAAACGACGTGAAAAGCATGCCGATGCTGCTCTTTTTAGCACCCGCACATGGATTTGTGCCAAAACGCGTTTTAAGCATGCGCATGCATCTTTTGGTAGACGCGGACGCAGTTTTCTGCAAAACCACTCGATATGCACGCAAATGGTGCTTTTGGCAGAACGCGCGCGTCGATTTCTACCAAACGACGTGAAAAGCATGCCGATGCTGCTCTTTTTTACATCCGCACATGGATTTGTGCCAAAACGCGTTTTAAGCATGCGCATGCATCTTTTGGTAGACGCGGACGCAGTTTTCTGCAAAACCACACGATATGCATGCAAATGGTGCTTTTGGCAGAACGCGCGCGTGGATTTCTACCAAACGACGTGAAAAGCATGCCGATGCTGCTCTTTTTAACATCCGCACATGGATTTGTGCCAAAACGCGTTTTAAGCATGCGCATGCATCTTTTGGTAGACGCGGACGCAGTTTTCTGCAAAACCACACGATAGGCATGCAAATGGTGCTTTTGGCAGAACGCGCGCGTGGATTTCTACCAAACGACGTGAAAAGCATGCCGATGCTGCTCTTTTTAGCACCCGCACATGGATTTGTGCCAAAAAGCGTTTTTAGCATGCACATGCATCTTTTGGTCGACGCGGACGCAGTTTTCTGCAAAACCACACGATATGCATGCAAATGGTGCTTTTGGCAGAACGCGCGCGTGGATTTCTACCAAACGACGTGAAAAGCATGCCGATGCTGCTCTTTTTAACATCCGCACATGGATTTGTGCCAAAACGCGTTTTAAGCATGCGCATGCATCTTTTGGTAGACGCGGACGCAGTTTTCTGCAAAACCACCCGATAGGCATGCAAATGGTGCTTTTGGCAGAACGCGCGCGTGGATTTCTACCAAACGACGTGAAAAGCATGCCGATGCTGCTCTTTTTAGCACCCGCACATGGATTTGTGCCAAAACGCGTTTTAAGCATGCGCATGCATCTTTTGGTAGACGCGGACGCAGTTTTCTGCAAAACCACACGATATGCATGCAAATGGTGCTTTTGGCAGAACGCGCGCGTGGATTTCTACCAAACGACGTGAAAAGCATGCCGATGCTGCTCTTTTTAGCACCCGCACATGGATTTGTGCCAAAACGCGTTTTAAGCATGCGCATGCATCTTTTGGTAGACGCGGACGCAGTTTTCTGCAAAACCACACGATAGGCATGCAAATGGTGCTTTTGGCAGAACGCGCGCGTGGATTTCTACCAAACGACGTGAAAAGCATGCCGATGCTGCTCTTTTTAGCACCCGCACATGGATTTGTGCCAAAAAGCGTTTTTAGCATGCACATGCATCTTTTGGTAGACGCGGACGCAGTTTTCTGCAAAACCACACGATATGTATGCAAATGGTGCTTTTACCAGAACGCGCGCGTGGATTTCTACCAAACGACGTGAAAAGCATGCCGATGCTGCTCTTTTTAACATCCGCACATGGATTTGTGCCAAAACGCGTTTTAAGCATGCGCATGCATCTTTTGGTAGACGCGGACGCAGTTTTCTGCAAAACCACACGATAGGCATGCAAATGGTGCTTTTGGCAGAACGCGCGCGTGGATTTCTACCAAACGACGTGAAAAGCATGCCGATGCTGCTCTTTTTAGCACCCGCACATGGATTTGTGCCAAAACGCGTTTTAAGCATGCGCATGCATCTTTTGGTAGACGCGGACGCAGTTTTCTGCAAAACCACACGATGTGCATGCAAATGGTGCTTTTGGCAGAACGCGCGCGTGGATTTCTACCAAACGACGTGAAAAGCATGCCGATGCTGCTCTTTTTAACATCCGCACATGGATTTGTGCCAAAACGCGTTTTAAGCATGCGCGTGCATCTTTTGGTAGACGCGGACGCAGTTTTCTGCAAAACCACACGATATGCATGCAAATGGTGCTTTTGGCAGAACGCGCGCGTGGATTTCTACCAAACGACGTGAAAAGCATGCCGATGCTGCTCTTTTTAGCACCCGCACATGGATTTGTGCCAAAACGCGTTTTAAGCATGCGCATGCATCTTTTGGTAGACGCGGACGCAGTTTTCTGCAAAACCACACGATATGCATGCAAATGGTGCTTTTGGCAGAACGCGCGCGTGGATTTCTACCAAACGACGTGAAAAGCATGCCGATGCTGCTCTTTTTAGCACCCGCACATGGATTTGTGCCAAAACGCGTTTTAAGCATGCGCATGCATCTTTTGGTAGACGCGGACGCAGTTTTCTGCCCCCGCAGGGGCGTCTGCGTCACCAGGCGTTTGGTGTGTTGCGACACCACGTACCCGAGCACACGAGGGTTGGACCCTCCCGCGTGTAGCCGTGCGCGGCTCAGCCGTGTCCGGGGAAAAGGGGATCCTGGGGGTTGAGCCGATGCTGGGTGTTCGGACCTTTAAGGCCCCCCGGCGGAGGCAACACACCCCTTTGGCCTCTGCTTCACGTAGACGGCACCCCCGGACTGACCCACCCGGGGGAAATCGGTAGTTGCCTTTTCCTGTCTCTCTCTCCCTCCAGCCTTCGTCTTTTTCGCACTTTCCATCTTTCCTGTCTTCTCCTAGCTTCCGCTTACTTCCAATTTTTCCAGGCAGCAAGGGTTAACCTTGTGTGAATAGCCAACCTAGGTTATTTCATATTTGGTTATAGTGATGACGTACAGCTGGCGTTTACGGGACCTGTTCATACAGTCCCCGTAGCGTCCCCTCGTAGGGCTCCATGGTGGGTGGCTGGCGTTATTGCCGAAAACTACATTTTTCTATGGCAAGTTCCTTCCCTTCAATTCCTGATCGCCCTCAAAAAAGAGGGCGCACCGAAGATGTATTTCAGTTCTTTGGTCGTCAAAGACCGAACTTCCCACGGTACCATGTCATCCACTCTGAAAAATCCGATAAACAAGTCCGAAATATCTCCCCTTTTCTAGTTTCCAAGTCCTTAACTGATGCCCTTGGTCCAGGCTACAAGGTATCAAGGCTGGCAAGTGGTGATCTCCTGTTAGAACTGCATGATAAGAAACAATACGAAAAGTTGCCCAGTCTAGTGTCATTTGGGGATGTTCCACTGTCAATAACTCCACACCGCACTCTGAACACCACCCGCGGCGTTGTCTCTGATGACGATTTGCTCCAGCTGACAGAGGCTGAGCTCTTGGAGGGCTTAAGTGAGCAGAACGTAGTCAATGTCAGAAGAATTAAGATGAGAAGGGATGGCAAAGAAATTCAAACGAAGCACCTAATACTCACATTCGGTTCAAGTATTCTGCCCGAGTCTGTGGAGGCCGGGTACATCAAGCTCCGTGTCAGGCCGTACGTGCCAAACCCACTCCGCTGTTTCAAGTGCCAGCGCTTCGGTCACAGTTCGCAGAGTTGCCGAGGCCGCCAAACTTGTGCTAAATGTAGTGCCCAAGAACACACCACTGAAACGTGTGAGAACGCTCCCCACTGTGTAAACTGTGATGGGGAGCACGCCGCGTACTCGCGGTCGTGCCCCTCCTGGAAGAAGGAAAAAGAAATAGTAACCATCAAAGTGAAAGAGAATATATCGTTCAAAGAGGCACGAAGGCGGGTAGCATACCTGCCAAAGAAAACCTTTGCCGAAGTGGCGCGTCAGGGGGCAGCGTCACAACGGCCTCCGGCGGCTGTCCGACCCTCAATCAGTGAGTCGGCAGCTAAGCCATCTGCCCCCGCGGCGGTTGCAGCTAGCGCTGCTCCGTCAACCGAGGAGAGGGGACCACCGACCCCGAAGGTGGGCGCAGCCGAGGCTGCCTCAACCTCCCAGCTCCCTTCCAGCGCTGGCAACGGCCAGCGCAGCCAAATCCCCCAGGGAGCCCCATTGACCTCCGGGCTGGTGGGCGCAGGGGTCTTGCCCTCGAAGGCGGGACCCTCGCTGGTAACTTCCCGCTCGAAAGAGCAAGTGTCCGGCGCCTCACAAGAGGCAATGGACACTACACCCATCGTCAAGGCGCACCAAGCGCCTAAGGAGCGACGAGGCTCGCTCGAACGCTCCAGAAAGGGCAGAACCCCCGTTACAGGGCCTCGAAAGGGCTCTGTAATCTAATCTGTTTTTTCCATAATCACTACTTCTGTTTCTGTACACACAGCACCTATTTACTACCAACATGGATACACAGATAATTCAATGGAACGTCAGAGGTCTCCTCAGAAACCTTGATGATGTTCAAGAACTAATCCACAAACACAATCCCAAGGTGCTGTGTTTACAAGAAACCAACTTAAAATCCAAACACGCGAACTTTCTCCGACAGCATATTACTTTTCGCAAAGATCGCGATGATGCTGTCGCATCATCGGGCGGTGTTGCCATTGCTATCCATAAGAGCATTGCATGTCAACTTTTACAGCTACAAACGCCTCTCGAAGCAGTGGCGGTTCGAGCTGTACTCCTAAACAAACTCATCACGATTAGCTCTCTATACATACCCCCACATTACAAATTAACGAAGCATGAATTCCAATCCTTTATTGATCAATTGCCAGAACCTTACATTGTTCTTGGCGATTTCAATGCGCACAGCTCCCTGTGGGGCGACTCTCGTATAGATGCGCGAGGTCGTCTTGTTGAACAGTTCCTTTTCTCTTCTGGTGCGTGCCTTCTGAATAAGAAGAAACCCACATATTACTGTGTTGCAAACAATACCTTTTCTTCAATTGATCTGAGCATAGTTTCTCCGTCCATACTGCCTGAACTAGAATGGGAAGTTACGAACGATCCTTACGGAAGCGACCACTTCCCCGTACTATTAAGAACACTTAAAGAAGACGAATATCCACCACAGGCTCCTAGGTGGAAGACTGAGACAGCGGACTGGGAGAAATTCCGAAACTTAACTACTATATCATGGGATGACATGTCCTCGTTAGGAATTGAGGCTGCCGTGGAATATTTTACAGCCTTTATAATAGACGCCGCAACTAAATGTATATCACAAGTAAATGGATTGGCATGCAAACGGCGTGTCCCGTGGTGGAATGACGATTGTAGGATCGCTCGTAAGAAACAAAACAAAGCGTGGGGGATGCTACGCGCCTCCCCCACTGCGGAGAATCTTATCAATTTTAAAAAAGTAAAATCCCAAGGCAGGCGAACACGCCGACAAGCCAGAAGAGAGAGTTGGCAGAAGTTTTTATCTAGTATCAACTCCTATACAGATCAGGCCAAAGTCTGGAACAGGGTTAATAGGATAAAAGGGCGACAAACATATTCACTTCCTTTGGTGAACACACAAGGTGAAACACTGAAAGATCAGGCAGACACACTTGGAGAACACTTTGAGAGCGTGTCGAGTTCAAACCATTATTCGCAATCCTTTTTGAAATACAAACAAATAGAAGAATGTAAGCCAATAATACGAAAATCCAGACAGAATGAACCTTATAACCGGCCGTTCAGTATTGCAGAGTTGAGAGCTGCTTTGACCACATGCAAAAGCTCTGCACCGGGACCTGATAGAGTCATGTACGAA
Organism: Dermacentor variabilis; assembly: GCF_050947875.1. Lineage (NCBI taxonomy): Eukaryota > Metazoa > Arthropoda > Arachnida > Ixodida > Ixodidae > Dermacentor > Dermacentor variabilis. The sequence goes on along the minus strand of NW_027460741.1, from coordinate 19,674 downwards.
ATGATCAGAAACTTACACACTGACACCCAACTTACACTACTCACGCTTTTCAACGCTATTTGGGCTACGGGATACCTCCCATCCACATGGAAAGAAGCGATTGTGGTCCCTGTTCTTAAGCAGGGTAAAGACCCTTCCTTGGCGGCAAGTTACCGTCCGATAGCTCTGACAAATTGTCTTTGTAAGCTTTTTGAAAAAATGATTAACCGTAGACTTGTACATTTCCTGGAACTCAACAATATGCTCGATCCCTTTCAGTGTGGCTTCAGAAAAGGGCGGTCCACAACCGATCACCTTGTGCGCATTGAGGGAAACATTCGCGACGCCTTTCTACATAAACAATATTTCTTATCCGTATTCCTCGATATGGAGAAGGCGTACGACACTACGTGGCGCTATGGAATCTTGAGGGACTTGTCGGGAAGTGGCATCCGTGGCAATATGCTCGTCCTAATAGAAAGCTATTTGTCCAACCGTACATTCCGCGTGAAAGTCGGCAATGTATTGTCGCGACCTTTTATACAGGAAACTGGTGTACCTCAAGGAGGTGTACTTAGCTGCACGCTCTTCATCGTGAAAATGAACACCCTTCGTGCTTCATTACCGCCAGCCATTTTTTATTCTGTTTATGTAGACGACATACAGATAGGGTTCAAATCCTGCAACCTTACTGTATGTGAGAGGCAAGTTCAACAGGGCTTGAACAAAGTGTCCAAATGGGCAGAAGAAAACGGATTTAAAGTTAACCCCAACAAAAGTTCTTGTGTGCTTTTCACAAGAAAGAGAGGGCTCATTGCAGAACCCAGTATCGAAATGTATGGTCAACGAATTCCTGTGAACAAAGAACACAAGTTTTTAGGCATCATACTTGATTCGAAATTAACGTTTATTCCACACATAAAGTACCTCAAGGTTAAATGCTTAAAAACAATGAACTTACTCAAAGTATTATCCCACACAACATGGGGCAGCGACAGGAAATGTTTAATGAATCTTTACAAGAGCCTCATCCGATCACGGTTGGATTACGGTGCCGTGATCTATCATTCTGCAGCCCCGAGCGCGCTAAAGATGCTAGATCCGGTCCACCATCTAGGAATCCGACTGGCCACTGGAGCTTTCAGAACAAGTCCTATTGAAAGCTTATATGCAGAATCAAATGAGTGGTCACTTCATCTGCAGAGAACATACATCAACCAAACATATTTCCTGAAAGTCCACTCTAACCCTCAACATCCATGTTTCAATACCGTTAACGATATGACATATGCTACACTCTTTCATAATCGTCCCTCCGTAAGACAGCCTTTCTCGCTGCGTGTGAGGGAGCTTAGTGACGAAATGCGTGTCCCAATCCTCGAGCTCCGCCCAATGCATCCAGCCAAGCTGCTACCTCCTTGGGAGTGGCAGCTGATACAATGCGATATATCCTTCATGCAAGTTACAAAACACGCTCCAGAGATTGAAATCCAAATGCATTTCCGGGAACTCCAGCACAAATACTCCTGCACGGAGTTCTACACAGACGCATCGAAGTCACACGACGGGGTGTCCTATGCAGCCGTCGGTCCATCCTTCTCGGAAACCGATGTACTGCATCCGGAAACTAGTATCTTTACGGCTGAGGCTTACGCACTGCTGTCGGTCGCAAAGCATATAAATAAATCAAAACTCCAGAAATCAGTTATATATACGGACTCCCTTAGTGTTGTGAAGGCCTTGATGTCTTTCTGTAGCCACAAAAACCCTGTAATTAATGAACTCTACTCCGTACTGTGTAAAGCATATATAGCTAACCAACATGTGATTATATGCTGGGTGCCTGGACATAGGGGCATTGAGGGAAACGTACTAGCGGACCAGATGGCCACATCCATTTCATTGCATGCAGTTTGTCCTACTGCTTCGGTCCCTGTCACAGACCTGAAGCCTTTCTTAAGAAGAAAACTGCGAAACCACTGGCAACGTATGTGGGACGCAGAAGTAAATAATAAACTACATGTAATAAAGCCACAGTTAGGTTCTTGGCCCTCCGTAACAAAATCACGGCGAACAGATGTCCTATTCTGTCGCCTCAGAATAGGACACACGTTTGGCACGCATAACTTTCTACTCACTGGAAATGATCCTCCAACCTGTGGCAGATGCGGGGAGAGGCTGACCGTCCTCCACGTTCTCCTGGAGTGTCGGGCAGCCGAATCTGAAAGAAGGAAACATTTTTCCCTAGCATATCGGCAGCACATCCCCCTACATCCCGTAATGCTACTCGGCCCAGAACCTTTATTTGACGCCAACGCAGTCCTAAGTTTTCTGAGAGATGTTGTCCTGCATATCTTTAGCCCCACATGTTCGTAGCGGGTCCTCTCTTCAGAGGATGCCGCTGTGATAGGTCTTTCGTATAGCACGCGCCTCTAGGCCCTTGTCGTTCAAGGGCTCTGTCGAGGCAGCAGTGCTGCAAGTAATTTTACGATCTTATATATTTTATAATTTGCATCATTCTTCTACGATGGATTTTAATCTATAGTATTTGTCATAAGTCATCGCCATAATTTTATAGCACGAACATTTTACGCACTTTACAGCGAATATTTTTAGGCCACTTTACAGCCAAGTCACATCTTCCATAATACATCTTCAACATTACCACGTGTCATGGCGCTCTTTGGCCAAACCTGGCCCTTGCGCCACAAAACACAACACATCATCATCATCAGTTTTCTGCAAAACCACACGATATGCATGCAAATGGTGCTTTTGGCAGAACGCGCGCGTGGATTTCTACCAAACGACGTGAAAAGCATGCCGATGCTGCTCTTTTTAACATCCGCACATGGATTTGTGCCAAAACGCGTTTTAAGCATGCGCATGCATCTTTTGGTAGACGCGGACGCAGTTTTCTGCAAAACCACACGATAGGCATGCAAATGGTGCTTTTGGCAGAACGCGCGCGTTGATTTCTACCAAACGACGTGAAAAGCATGCCGATGCTGCTCTTTTTAACATCCGCACATGGATTTGTGCCAAAACGCGTTTTAAGCATGCGCATGCATCTTTTGGTAGACGCGGACGCAGTTTTCTGCAAAACCACACGATAGGCATGCAAATGGTGCTTTTGGCAGAACGCGCTCGTGGATTTCTACCAAACGACGTGAAAAGCATGCCGATGCTGCTCTTTTTAGCACCCGCACATGGATTTGTGCCAAAACGCGTTTTAAGCATGCGCATGCATCTTTTGGTAGACGCGGACGCAGTTTTCTGCAAAACCACACGATGTGCATGCAAATGGTGCTTTTGGCAGAACGCGCGCGTGGATTTCTACCAAACGACGTGAAAAGCATGCCGATGCTGCTCTTTTTAACATCCGCACATGGATTTGTGCCAAAACGCGTTTTAAGCATGCGCGTGCATCTTTTGGTAGACGCGGACGCAGTTTTCTGCAAAACCACACGATAGGCATGCAAATGGTGCTTTTGGCAGAACGCGCGCGTGGATTTCTACCAAACGAAGTGAAAAGCATGCCGATGCTGCTCTTTTTAGCACGCGTACATGGATTTGTGCCAAAACGCGTTTGAAGCATGCGCATGCATCTTTTGGTAGACGCGGACGCAGTTTTCTGCAAAACCACACGATATGCATGCAAATGGTGCTTTTGGCAGAACGCGCGCGTGGATTTCTACCAAACGACGTGAAAAGCACGCCGATGCTGCTCTTTTTAGCACCCGCACATGGATTTGTGCCAAAACGCGTTTTAAGCATGCGCATGCATCTTTTGGTAGACGCGGACGCAGTTTTCTGCAAAACCACACGATATGCATGCAAATGGTGCTTTTGGCAGAACGCGCGCGTGGATTTCTACCAAACGACGTGAAAAGCATGCCGATGCTGCTCTTTTTAACATCCGCACATGGATTTGTGCCAAAACGCGTTTTAAGCATGCGCATGCATCTTTTGGTAGACGCGGACGCAGTTTTCTGCAAAACCACACGATATGCATGCAAATGGTGCTTTTGGCAGAACGCGCGCGTGGATTTCTACCAAACGACGTGAAAAGCATGCCGATGCTGCTCTTTTTAACATCCGCACATGGATTTGTGCCAAAACGCGTTTTAAGCGTGCGCATGCATCTTTTGGTAGACGCGGACGCAGTTTTCTGCAAAACCGCACGATATGCATGCAAATGGTGCTTTTGGCAGAACGCGCGCGTGGATTTCTACGAAACGACGTGAAAAGCATGCTGATGCTGCTGTTTTTAACATCCGCACATGGATTTGTGCCAAAACGCGTTTTAAGCATGCGCATGCATCTTTTGGAAGACGCGGACGCAGTTTTCTGCAAAACCACACGATAGGCATGCAAATGGTGCTTTTGGCAGAACGCGCGCGTGGATTTCTACCAAACGACGTGAAAAGCATGCCGATGCTGCTCTTTTTAGCACCCGCACATGGATTTGTGCCAAAACACGTTTTAAGCATGCGCATGCATCTTTTGGTAGACACGGACGCAGTTTTCTGCAAAACCACACGATATGCATGCAAATGGTGCTTTTGGCAGAACGCGCGCGTGGATTTCTACCAAACGACGTGAAAAGCATGCCGATGCTGCTCTTTTTAACATCCGCACATGGATTTGTGCCAAAACGCGTTTTAAGCATGTGCATGCATCTTTTGGTAGACGCGGACGCAGTTTTCTGCAAAACCACACGATAGGCATGCAAATGGTGCTTTTGGCAGAACGCGCGCGTGGATTTCTACCAAACGACGTGTAAAGCATGCCGATGCTGCTATTTTTAACATCCGCACATGGATTTGTGCCAAAACGCGTTTTAAGCATGCGCATGCATCTTTTGGTAGACGCGGACGCAGTTTTCTGCAAAACCACACGATAGGCATGCAAATGGTGCTTTTGGCAGAACGCGCGCGTGGATTTCTACCAAACAACGTGAAAAGCATGCCGATGCTGCTCTTTTTAGCACCCGCACATGGATTTGTGCCAAAACGCGTTTTAAGCATGCGCATGCATCTTTTGGTAGACGCGGACGCAGTTTTCTGCAAAACCACACGATATGCATGCAAATGGTGCTTTTGGCAGAACGCGCGCGTGGATTTCTACCAAACGACGTGAAAAGCATGCGATGCTGCTCTTTTTAGCACCCGCACATGGATTTGTGCCAAAACGCGTTTTAAGCATGCGCATGCATCTTTTGGTAGACGCGGACGCAGTTTTCTGCAAAACCACACGATATGCATGCAAATGGTGCTTTTGGCAGAACGCGCGCGTGGATTTCTACCAAACGACGTGAAAAGCATGCCGATGCTGCTCTTTTTAACATCCGCACATGGATTTGTGCCAAAACGCGTTTTAAGCGTGCGCATGCATCTTTTGGTAGACGCGGACGCAGTTTTCTGCAAAACCGCACGATATGCATGCAAATGGTGCTTTTGGCAGAACGCGCGCGTGGATTTCTACGAAACGACGTGAAAAGCATGCTGATGCTGCTCTTTTTAACATCCGCACATGGATTTGTGCCAAAACGCGTTTTAAGCATGCGCGTGCATCTTTTGGTAGACGCGGACGCAGTTTTCTGCAAAACCACACGATATGCATGCAAATGGTGCTTTTGGCAGAACGCGCGCGTGGATTTCTACCAAACGAAGTGAAAAGCATACCGATGCTGCTCTTTTTAGCACGCGTACATGGATTTGTGCCAAAACGCGTTTGAAGCATGCGCATGCATCTTTTGGTAGACGCGGACGCAGTGTTCTGCAAAACCACACGATATGCATGCAAATGGTGCTTTTGGCAGAACGCGCGCGTGGATTTCTACCAAACGACGTGAAAAGCATGCCGATGCTGCTCTTTTTAGCACCCGCACATGGATTTGTGCCAAAACGCGTTTTAAGCATGCGCATGCATCTTTTGGTAGACGCGGACGCAGTTTTCTGCAAAACCACACGATATGCATGCAAATGGTGCTTTTGGCAGAACGCGCGCGTGGATTTCTACCAAACGACGTGAAAAGCATGCCGATGCTGCTCTTTTTAGCACCCGCACATGGATTTGTGCCAAAACGCGTTTTAAGCATGCGCATGCATCTTTTGGTAGACGCGGACGCAGTTTTCTGCAAAACCACACGATATGCATGCAAATGGTGCTTTTGGCAGAACGCGCGCGTGGATTTCTACCAAACGACGTGAAAAGCATGCCGATGCTGCTCTTTTTAGCACCCGCACATGGATTTGTGCCAAAACGCGTTTTAAGCATGCGCATGCATCTTTTGGTAGACGCGGACGCAGTTTTCTGCAAAACCACACGATATGCATGCAAATGGTGCTTTTGGCAGAACGCGCGCGTGGATTTCTACCAAACGACGTGAAAAGCATGCCGATGCTGCTCTTTTTAACATCCGCACATGGATTTGTGCCAAAACGCGTTTTAAGCATGCGCATGCATCTTTTGGTAGACGCGGACGCAGTTTCCTGCAAAACCACACGATAGGCATGCAAATGGTGCTTTTGGCAGAACGCGCGCGTTGATTTCTACCAAACGACGTGAAAAGCATGCCGATGCTGCTCTTTTTAACATCCGCACATGGATTTGTGCCAAAACGCGTTTTAAGCATGCGCATGCATCTTTTGGTAGACGCGGACGCAGTTTTCTGCAAAACCACACGATAGGCATGCAAATGGTGCTTTTGGCAGAACGCGCTCGTGGATTTCTACCAAACGACGTGAAAAGCATGCCGATGCTGCTCTTTTTAGCACCCGCACATGGATTTGTGCCAAAACGCGTTTTAAGCATGCGCATGCATCTTTTGGTAGACGCGGACGCAGTTTTCTGCAAAACCACACGATGTGCATGCAAATGGTGCTTTTGGCAGAACGCGCGCGTGGATTTCTACCAAACGACGTGAAAAGCATGCCGATGCTGCTCTTTTTAACATCCGCACATGGATTTGTGCCAAAACGCGTTTTAAGCATGCGCGTGAACCTTTTGGTAGACGCGGACGCAGTTTTCTGCAAAACCACACGATATGCATGCAAATGGTGCTTTTGGCAGAACGCGCGCGTGGATTTCTACCAAACGAAGTGAAAAGCATGCCGATGCTGCTCTTTTTAGCACGCGTACATGGATTTGTGCCAAAACGCGTTTGAAGCATGCGCATGCATCTTTTGGTAGACGCGGACGCAGTTTTCTGCAAAACCACACGATATGCATGCAAATGGTGCTTTTGGCAGAACGCGCGCGTGGATTTCTACCAAACGACGTGAAAAGCACGCCGATGCTGCTCTTTTTAGCACCCGCACATGGATTTGTGCCAAAACGCGTTTTAAGCATGCGCATGCATCTTTTGGTAGACGCGGACGCAGTTTTCTGCAAAACCACACGATATGCATGCAAATGGTGCTTTTGGCAGAACGCGCGCGTGGATTTCTACCAAACGACGTGAAAAGCATGCCGATGCTGCTCTTTTTAACATCCGCACATGGATTTGTGCCAAAACGCGTTTTAAGCATGTGCATGCATCTTTTGGTAGACGCGGACGCAGTTTTCTGCAAAACCACACGATAGGCATGCAAATGGTGCTTTTAGCAGAACGCGCGCGTGGATTTCTACCAAACGACGTGAAAAGCATGCCGATGCTGCTCTTTTTAACATCCGCACATGGATTTGTGCCAAAACGCGTTTTAAGCAAGCGCGTGCATCTTTTGGTAGACGCGGACGCAGTTTTCTGCAAAACCACACGATAGGCATGCAAATGGTGCTTTTGGCAGAACGCGCGCGTGGATTTCTACCAAACAACGTGAAAAGCATGCCGATGCTGCTCTTTTTAGCACCCGCACATGGATTTGTGCCAAAACGCGTTTTAAGCATGCGCATGCATCTTTTGGTAGACGCGGACGCAGTTTTCTGCAAAACCACACGATATGCATGCAAATGGTGCTTTTGGCAGAACGCGCGCGTGGATTTCTACCAAACGACGTGAAAAGCATGCGATGCTGCTCTTTTTAGCACCCGCACATGGATTTGTGCCAAAACGCGTTTTAAGCATGCGCATGCATCTTTTGGTAGACGCGGACGCAGTTTTCTGCAAAACCACACGATATGCATGCAAATGGTGCTTTTGGCAGAACGCGCGCGTGGATTTCTACCAAACGACGTGAAAAGCATGCCGATGCTGCTCTTTTTAACATCCGCACATGGATTTGTGCCAAAACGCGTTTTAAGCGTGCGCATGCATCTTTTGGTAGACGCGGACGCAGTTTTCTGCAAAACCGCACGATATGCATGCAAATGGTGCTTTTGGCAGAACGCGCGCGTGGATTTCTACGAAACGACGTGAAAAGCATGCTGATGCTGCTCTTTTTAACATCCGCACATGGATTTGTGCCAAAACGCGTTTTAAGCATGCGCATGCATCTTTTGGAAGACGCGGACGCAGTTTTCTGCAAAACCACACGATAGGCATGCAAATGGTGCTTTTGGCAGAACGCGCGCGTGGATTTCTACCAAACGACGTGAAAAGCATGCCGATGCTGCTCTTTTTAGCACCCGCACATGGATTTGTGCCAAAACACGTTTTAAGCATGCGCATGCATCTTTTGGTAGACACGGACGCAGTTTTCTGCAAAACCACACGATATGCATGCAAATGGTGCTTTTGGCAGAACGCGCGCGTGGATTTCTACCAAACGACGTGAAAAGCATGCCGATGCTGCTCTTTTTAACATCCGCACATGTATTTGTGCCAAAACGCGTTTTAAGCATGTGCATGCATCTTTTGGTAGACGCGGACGCAGTTTTCTGCAAAACCACACGATAGGCATGCAAATGGTGCTTTTGGCAGAACGCGCGCGTGGATTTCTACCAAACGACGTGAAAAGCATGCCGATGCTGCTCTTTTTAACATCCGCACATGGATTTGTGCCAAAACGCGTTTTAAGCATGCGCATGCATCTTTTGGTAGACGCGGACGCAGTTTTCTGCAAAACCACACGATAGGCATGCAAATGGTGCTTTTGGCAGAACGCGCGCGTGGATTTCTACCAAACAACGTGAAAAGCATGCCGATGCTGCTCTTTTTAGCACCCGCACATGGATTTGTGCCAAAACGCGTTTTAAGCATGCGCATGCATCTTTTGGTAGACGCGGACGCAGTTTTCTGCAAAACCACACGATATGCATGCAAATGGTGCTTTTGGCAGAACGCGCGCGTGGATTTCTACCAAACGACGTGAAAAGCATGCGATGCTGCTCTTTTTAGCACCCGCACATGGATTTGTGCCAAAACGCGTTTTAAGCATGCGCATGCATCTTTTGGTAGACGCGGACGCAGTTTTCTGCAAAACCACACGATATGCATGCAAATGGTGCTTTTGGCAGAACGCGCGCGTGGATTTCTACCAAACGACGTGAAAAGCATGCCGATGCTGCTCTTTTTAACATCCGCACATGGATTTGTGCCAAAACGCGTTTTAAGCGTGCGCATGCATCTTTTGGTAGACGCGGACGCAGTTTTCTGCAAAACCGCACGATATGCATGCAAATGGTGCTTTTGGCAGAACGCGCGCGTGGATTTCTACGAAACGACGTGAAAAGCATGCTGATGCTGCTCTTTTTAACATCCGCACATGGATTTGTGCCAAAACGCGTTTTAAGCATGCGCGTGCATCTTTTGGTAGACGCGGACGCAGTTTTCTGCAAAACCACACGATATGCATGCAAATGGTGCTTTTGGCAGAACGCGCGCGTGGATTTCTACCAAACGAAGTGAAAAGCATGCCGATGCTGCTCTTTTTAGCACGCGTACATGGATTTGTGCCAAAACGCGTTTGAAGCATGCGCATGCATCTTTTGGTAGACGCGGACGCAGTTTTCTGCAAAACCACACGATATGCATGCAAATGGTGCTTTTGGCAGAACGCGCGCGTGGATTTCTACCAAACGACGTGAAAAGCATGCCGATGCTGCTCTTTTTAGCACCCGCAAATGGATTTGTGCCAAAACGCGTTTTAAGCATGTGCATGCATCTTTTGGTAGACGCGGACGCAGTTTTCTGCAAAACCACACGATAGGCATGCAAATGGTGCTTTTGGCAGAACGCGCGCGTGGATTTCTACCAAACGACGTGAAAAGCATGCCGATGCTGCTCTTTTTAACATCCGCACATGGATTTGTGCCAAAACGCGTTTTAAGCATGCGCATGCATCTTTGGTAGACGCGGACGCAGTTTTCTGCAAAACCACACGATAGGCATGCAAATGGTGCTTTTGGCAGAACGCGCGCGTGGATTTCTACCAACAACGTGAAAAGCATGCCGATGCTGCTCTTTTTAGCACCCGCACATGGATTTGTGCCAAAACGCGTTTTAAGCATGCGCATGCATCTTTTGGTAGACGCGGACGCAGTTTTCTGCAAAACCACACGATATGCATGCAAATGGTGCTTTTGGCAGAACGCGCGCGTGGATTTCTACCAAACGACGTGAAAAGCATGCGATGCTGCTCTTTTTAGCACCCGCACATGGATTTGTGCCAAAACGCGTTTTAAGCATGCGCATGCATCTTTTGGTAGACGCGGACGCAGTTTTCTGCAAAACCACACGATATGCATGCAAATGGTGCTTTTGGCAGAACGCGTGCGTGGATTTCTACCAAACGACGTGAAAAGCATGCGATGCTGCTCTTTTTAGCACCCGCACATGGATTTGTGCCAAAACGCGTTTTAAGCATGCGCATGCATCTTTTGGTAGACGCGGACGCAGTTTTCTGCAAAACCACACGATATGCATGCAAATGGTGCTTTGGCAGAACGCGCGCGTGGATTTCTACCAAACGACGTGAAAAGCATGCCGATGCTGCTCTTTTTAACATCCGCACATGGATTTGTGCCAAAACGCGTTTTAAGCGTGCGCATGCATCTTTTGTAGACGCGGACGCAGTTTTCTGCAAAACCGCACGATATGCATGCAAATGGTGCTTTTGGCAGAACGCGCGCGTGGATTTCTACGAAACGACGTGAAAAGCATGCTGATGCTGCTCTTTTTAACATCCGCACATGGATTTGTGCCAAAACGCGTTTTAAGCATGCGCATGCATCTTTTGAAGACGCGGACGCAGTTTTCTGCAAAACCACACGATAGGCATGCAAATGGTGCTTTTGGCAGAACGCGCGCGTGGATTTCTACCAAACGACGTGAAAAGCATGCCGATGCTGCTCTTTTTAGCACCCGCACATGGATTTGTGCCAAAACGCGTTTTAAGCATGCGCATGCATCTTTTGGTAGACACGGACGCAGTTTTCTGCAAAACCACACGATATGCATGCAAATGGTGCTTTTGGCAGAACGCGCGCGTGGATTTCTACCAAACGACGTGAAAAGCATGCCGATGCTGCTCTTTTTAACATCCGCACATGGATTTGTGCCAAAACGCGTTTTAAGCATGTGCATGCATCTTTTGGTAGACGCGGACGCAGTTTTCTGCAAAACCACACGATAGGCATGCAAATGGTGCTTTTGGCAGAACGCGCGCGTGGATTTCTACCAAACGACGTGAAAAGCATGCCGATGCTGCTCTTTTTAACATCCGCACATGGATTTGTGCCAAAACGCGTTTTAAGCATGCGCATGCATCTTTTGGTAGACGCGGACGCAGTTTTCTGCAAAACCACACGATAGGCATGCAAATGGTGCTTTTGGCAGAACGCGCGCGTGGATTTCTACCAAACAACGTGAAAAGCATGCCGATGCTGCTCTTTTTAGCACCCGCACATGGATTTGTGCCAAAACGCGTTTTAAGCATGCGCATGCATCTTTTGGTAGACGCGGACGCAGTTTTCTGCAAAACCACACGATATGCATGCAAATGGTGCTTTTGGCAGAACGCGCGCGTGGATTTCTACCAAACGACGTGAAAAGCATGCGATGCTGCTCTTTTTAGCACCCGCACATTGATTTGTGCCAAAACGCGTTTAAGCATGCGCATGCATCTTTTGGTAGACGCGGACGCAGTTTTCTGCAAAACCACACGATATGCATGCAAATGGTGCTTTTGGCAGAACGCGCGCGTGGATTTCTACCAAACGACGTGAAAAGCATGCCGATGCTGCTCTTTTTAACATCCGCACATGGATTTGTGCCAAAACGCGTTTTAAGCGTGCGCATGCATCTTTTGGTAGACGCGGACGCAGTTTTCTGCAAAACCGCACGATATGCATGCAAATGGTGCTTTTGGCAGAACGCGCGCGTGGATTTCTACGAAACGACGTGAAAAGCATGCTGATGCTGCTCTTTTTAACATCCGCACATGGATTTGTGCCAAAACGCGTTTTAAGCATGCGCGTGCATCTTTTGGTAGACGCGGACGCAGTTTTCTGCAAAACCACACGATATGCATGCAAATGGTGCTTTTGGCAGAACGCGCGCGTGGATTTCTACCAAACGAAGTGAAAAGCATGCCGATGCTGCTCTTTTTAGCACGCGTACATGGATTTGTGCCAAAACGCGTTTGAAGCATGCGCATGCATCTTTTGGTAGACGCGGACGCAGTTTTCTGCAAAACCACACGATATGCATGCAAATGGTGCTTTTGGCAGAACGCGCGCGTGGATTTCTACCAAACGACGTGAAAAGCATGCCGATGCTGCTCTTTTTAGCACCCGCACATGGATTTGTGCCAAAACGCGTTTTAAGCATGCGCATGCATCTTTTGTAGACGCGGACGCAGTTTTCTGCAAAACCACACGATATGCATGCAAATGGTGCTTTTGGCAGAACGCGCGCGTGGATTTCTACCAAACGACGTGAAAAGCATGCCGATGCTGCTCTTTTTAATATCCGCACATGGATTTGTGCCAAAACGCGTTTTAAGCATGTGCATGCATCTTTTGGTAGACGCGGACGCAGTTTTCTGCAAAACCACACGATAGGCATGCAAATGGTGCTTTTGGCAGAACGCGCGCGTGGATTTCTACCAAACGACGTGAAAAGCATGCCGATGCTGCTCTTTTTAACATCCGCACATGGATTTGTGCCAAAACGCGTTTTAAGCATGTGCATGCATCTTTTGGTAGACGCGGACGCAGTTTTCTGCAAAACCACACGATATGCATGCAAATGGTGCTTTTGGCAGAACGCGCGCGTGGATTTCTACCAAACGACGTGAAAAGCATGCGATGCTGCTCTTTTTAGCACCCGCACATGGATTTGTGCCAAAACGCGTTTTAAGCATGCGCATGCATCTTTTGGTAGACGCGGACGCAGTTTTCTGCAAAACCACACGATATGCATGCAAATGGTGCTTTTGGCAGAACGCGCGCGTGGATTTCTACCAAACGACGTGAAAAGCATGCCGATGCTGCTCTTTTTAACATCCGCACATGGATTTGTGCCAAAAACGCGTTTTAAGCGTGCGCATGCATCTTTTGGTAGACGCGGACGCAGTTTTCTGCAAAACCGCACGATATGCATGCAAATGGTGCTTTTGGCAGAACGCGCGCGTGGATTTCTACGAAACGACGTGAAAAGCATGCTGATGCTGCTCTTTTTAACATCCGCACATGGATTTGTGCCAAAACGCGTTTTAACCATGCGCATGCATCTTTTGGAAGACGCGGACGCAGTTTTCTGCAAAACCACACGATAGGCATGCAAATGGTGCTTTTGGCAGAACGCGCGCGTGGATTTCTACCAAACGACGTGAAAAGCATGCCGATGCTGCTCTTTTTAGCACCCGCACATGGATTTGTGCCAAAACGCGTTTTAAGCATGCGCATGCATCTTTTGGTAGACACGGACGCAGTTTTCTGCAAAACCACACGATATGCATGCAAATGGTGCTTTTGGCAGAACGCGCGCGTGGATTTCTACCAAACGACGTGAAAAGCATGCCGATGCTGCTCTTTTTAGCACCCGCACATGGATTTGTGCCAAAACGCGTTTTAAGCATGCGCATGCATCTTTTGGTAGACGCGGACGCAGTTTTCTGCAAAACCACACGATGTGCATGCAAATGGTGCTTTTGGCAGAACGCGCGCGTGGATTTCTACCAAACGACGTGAAAAGCATGCCGATGCTGCTCTTTTTAGCACCCGCACATGGATATGTGCCAAAACGCGTTTTAAGCATGCGCATGCATCCTTTGGTAGACGCGGACGCAGTTTTCTGCAAAACCACACGATAGGCATTCAAATGGTGCTTTTGCAGAACGCGCGCGTGGATTTCTACCAAACGACGTGAAAAGCATGCCGATGCTGCTCTTTTTAACATCCGCACATGAATTTGTGCCAAAAAGCGTTTTTAGCATGCACATGCATCTTTTGGTAGACGCGGACACAGTTTCTGCAAAACCACACGATATGCATGCAAATGGTGCTTTTGGCAGAACGCGCGCGTGGATTTCTACCAAACGACGTGAAAAGCATGCCGATGCTGCTCTTTTTAACATCCGCACATGGATTTGTGCCAAAACCGCGTTTTAAGCATGCGCATGCATCTTTTGCTAGACGTGGACGCAGTTTTCTGCAAAACCACACGACATGCATGCAAATGGTGCTTTTGGCAGAACGCGCGCGTGGATTTCTACCAAACGACGTGAAAAGCATGCCGATGCTGCTCTTTTTAACATCCGCACATGGATTTGTGCCAAAACGCGTTTTAAGCATGCGCATGCATCTTTTGGTAGACGCGGACGCAGGTTTCTGCAAAACCACACGATATGCATGCAAATGGTGCTTTTGGCAGGACGCGCGCGTGGATTTCTACCAAACGACGTGAAAAGCATGCCGATGCTGCTCTTTTTAACATCCGCACATGGATTTGTGCCAAAACGCGTTTTAAGCATGCGCATGCATCTTTTGGTAGACGCGGACGCAGTTTTCTGCAAAACCACACGATAGGCATGCAAATGGTGCTTTTGGCAGAACGCGCGCGTGGATTTCTACCAAACGACGTGAAAAGCATGCCGATGCTGCTCTTTTTAGCACCCGCACATGGATTTGTGCCAAAAAGCGTTTTTAGCATGCACATGCATCTTTTGGTAGACGCGGACGCAGTTTTCTGCAAAACCACACGATATGCATGCAAATGGTGCTTTTGGCAGAACGCGCGCGTGGATTTCTACCAAACGACGTGAAAAGCATGCCGATGCTGCTCTTTTTAACATCCGCACATGGATTTGTGCCAAAACGCGTTTTAAGCATGCGCATGCATCTTTTGGTAGACGCGGACGCAGTTTTCTGCAAAACCACCCGATAGGCATGCAAATGGTGCTTTTGGCAGAACGCGCGCGTGGATTTCTACCAAACGACGTGAAAAGCATGCCGATGCTGCTCTTTTTAGCATCCGCACACGGATTTGTGCCAAAACGCGTTTTAAGCATGCGCATGCATCTTTTGGTAGACGCGGACGCAGTTTTCTGCAAAACCACACGATATGCATGCAAATGGTGCTTTTGCAGAACGCGCGCGTGGATTTCTACCAAACGACGTGAAAAGCATGCCGATGCTGCTCTTTTAGCACCCGCACATGGATTTGTGCCAAAACGCGTTTTAAGCATGCGCATGCATCTTTTGGTAGACGCGGACGCAGTTTTCTGCAAAACCACACGATATGCATGCAAATGGTGCTTTTGGCAGAACGCGCGCGTGGATTTCTACCAAACGACGTGAAAAGCATGCCGATGCTGCTCTTTTTAACATCCGCACATGGATTTGTGCCAAAACGCGTTTTAAGCATGCGCATGCATCTTTTGGTAGACGCGGACGCAGTTTTCTGCAAAACCACACGATATGCATGCAAATGGTGCTTTTGGCAGAACGCGCGCGTGGATTTCTACCAAACGACGTGAAAAGCATGCCGATGCTGCTCTTTTTAACATCCGCACATGGATTTGTGCCAAAACGCGTTTTAAGCATGCGCATGCATCTTTTGGTAGACGCGGACGCAGTTTTCTGCAAAACCACACGATAGGCATGCAAATGGTGCTTTTGGCAGAACCGCGGGCGTGGGATTTCTACCAAACGACGTGAAAAGCATGCCGATGCTGCTCTTTTTAGCGCCCGCACATGGATTTGTGCCAAAAGCGTTTTTAGCATGCACATGCATCTTTTGGTAGACGCGGACGCAGTTTTCTGCAAAACCACACGATATGCATGCAAATGGTGCTTTTGCAGAACGCGCGCGTGGATTTCTACCAAACGACGTGAAAAGCATGCCGATGCTGCTCTTTTAACATCCGCACATGGATTTGTGCCAAAACGCGTTTTAAGCATGCGCATGCATCTTTTGTAGACGCGGACGCAGTTTTCTGCAAAACCACCCGATAGGCATGCAAATGGTGCTTTTGGCAGAACGCGCGCGTGGATTTCTACCAAACGACGTGAAAAGCATGCCGATGCTGCTCTTTTTAGCACCCGCACATGGATTTGTGCCAAAACGCGTTTTAAGCATGCGCATGCATCTTTTGGTAGACGCGGACGCAGTTTTCTGCAAAACCACACGATATGCATGCAAATGGTGCTTCTGGCAGAACGCGCGCGTGGATTTCTACCAAACGACGTGAAAAGCATGCGATGCTGCTCTTTTTATCACCCGCACATGGATTTGTGCCAAAACGCGTTTTAAGCATGCGCATGCATCTTTTGGTAGACGCGGACGCAGTTTTCTGCAAAACCACACGATGTGCATGCAAATGGTGCTTTTGGCAGAACGCGCGCGTGGATTTCTACCAAACGACGTGAAAAGCATGCCGATGCTGCTCTTTTTAACATCCGCACATGGATTTGTGCCAAAACGCGTTTTAAGCATGCGCATGCATCTTTTGGTAGACGCGGACGCAGTTTCTGCAAAACCACACGATAGGCATGCAAATTGTGCTTTTGGCAGAACGCGCGCGTGGATTTCTACCAAACGACGTGAAAAGCATGCCGATGCTGCTCTTTTTTACATCCGCACATGGATTTGTGCCAAAACGCGTTTTAAGCATGCGCATGCATCTTTTGGTAGGACGCGGACGCAGTTTCTGCAAAACCACACGATAGGCATGCAAATGGTGCTTTTGGCAGAACGCGCGCGTGGATTTCTACCAAACGACGTGAAAAGCATGCCGATGCTGCTCTTTTTAGCACCCGAACATGGATTTGTGCCAAAAAGCGTTTTTAGCATGCACTTGCATCTTTTGGTAGACGCGGACGCAGTTTTCTGCAAAACCACACGATATGCATGCAAATGGTGCTTTTACCAGAACGCGCGCGTGGATTTCTACCAAACGACGTGAAAGCATGCCGATGCTGCTCCTTTTTAACTATCCGCACATGGATTTGTGCCAAAACGCGTTTTAAGCATGCGCATGCATCTTTTGGTAGACGCGGACGCAGTTTTCTGCAAAACCACACGATAGGCATGCAAATGGTGCTTTTGGCAGAACGCGCGCGTGGATTTCTACCAAACGACGTGAAAAGCATGCCGATGCTGCTCTTTTTAGCACCCGCACATAGATTTGTGCCAAAACGCGTTTTAAGCATGCGCATGCATCTTTTGGTAGGACGCGGACGCAGTTTTCTGCAAAACACACGATGTGCATGCAAATGGTGCTTTTGGCAGAACGCGCGCGTGGATTTCTACCAAACGACGTGAAAAGCATGCCTATGCTGCTCTTTTTAACATCCGCACATAGGATTTGTGCCAAAACGCGTTTTAAGCATGCGCGTGCATCTTTTGGTAGACGCGGACGCAGTTTTCTGCAAAACCACACGATAGGCATGCAAATGGTGCTTTTGGCAGAACGCGCGCGTGGATTTCTACCAAACGACGTGAAAGCATGCCGATGCTGCTCTTTTTAACATCCGCACATGGATTTGTGCCAAAACGCGTTTTAAGCATGCGCATGCATCTTTTGGTAGACGCGGAAGCAGTTTTCTGCAAAACCACACGATAGGCATGCAATAGGTGCTTTTGGCAGAACGCGCGCGTGGATTTCTACCAAACGACGTGAAAAGCATGCCGATGCTGCTCTTTTTAGCACCCGCACATGGATTGTGCCAAAAAGCGTTTTTAACCATGCACATGCATCTTTTTGTAGACGCGGACGCAGTTTTCTGCAAAACCACACGATATGCATGCAAATGGTGCTTTTACCAGAACGCGCGCGTGGATTTCTACCAAACGACGTGAAAAGCATGCCGATTGCTGCTCTTTTTAACATCCGCACATGGATTTGTGCCAAAACGCGTTTTAAGCATGCGCATGCATCTTTGGTAGACGCGGACGCAGTTTTTCTGCAAAACCACACGATAGGCATGCAAATGGTGCTTTTGGCAGAACGCGCGCGTGGATTTCTACCAAACGACGTGAAAAGCATGCCGATGCTGCTCTTTTTAGCACCCGCACAATGGATTTGTGCCAAAACGCGTTTTAAGCATGCGCATGCATCTTTGGTAGACGCGGACGCAGTTTTCTGCAAACCACAACGATGTGCATGCAAATGGTGCTTTTGGCAGAACGCGCGCGTGGATTTCTACCAAACGACGTGAAAAGCATGCCGATGCTGCTCTTTTTAACATCCGCACATGGATTTGGGCCAAAACGCGTTTTAAGCATGCGCGTGCATCTTTTGGTAGACGCGACGCAGTTTTCCTGCAAAACCACACGATATGCATGCAAATGGTGCTTTTGGCAAGAACGCGCGCGTGGATTTCTACCAAACGACGTGAAAAGCATGCCGATGCTGCTCTATTTAGCACCCGCACATGGATTTGTGCCAAAACGCGTTTTAAGCATGCGCATGCATCTTTTGGTAGACGCGGACGCAGTTTTCTGCAAAACACACGATATGCATGCAAATGGTGCTTTGGCAGAACGCGCGCGTGGATTTCTACCAAACGACGTGAAAAGCATGCCGATGCTGCTCTTTTTAGCACCCGCACATGATTTGTGCCAAAACGCGTTTTAAGCATGCGCATGCTTCTTTTGTAGACGCGGACGCAGTTTTCTGCAAAACCACAACGATATGCATGCAAATGGTGCTTTTGGCAGAACGCGCGCGTGGATTTCTACCAAACGACGTGAAAAGCATGCCGATGCTGCTCTTTTAACATCCGCACATGGATTTGTGCCAAAACGCGTTTTAAAGCATGCGCATGCATCGTTTTGGTAGACGCGGACGCAGTTTTCTGCAAAACCACACGATAGGCATGCAAATGGTACTTTTGGCAGAACGCGCGCGTGGATTTCTACCAAACGACGTGAAAAGCATGCCGATGCTGCTCTTTTTAACATCCGCACATGGATTTGTGCCAAAACGCGTTTTAAGCATGCGCATACATCTTTTGGTAGACGCGGACGCCAGTTTTCTGCAAAACCACACGATAGGCATGGCAAATGTGCTTTTGGCTAGAACGCGCGCGTGGATTTCTACCAAACGACGTGAAAAGCATGCCGATGCTGTCTCTTTTTAGCACCCGCACAAGGATTTGTGCCAAAACGCGTTTAAGCATGCGCATGCATCTTTTGTAGACGCGGACGCAGTTTTCTGCAAAACCACACGATATGCATGCAAATGGTGCTTTTGGCAGAACGCGCGCGTGGATTTCTACCAACGACGTGAAAAGCATGGCCGATGCTGCTCTTTTTAGCACCCGCACATGGATTTGTGCCAAAACGCGTTTTAAGCATGCGCA
>NW_027460740.1:0-35900 GCF_050947875.1 Dermacentor variabilis | reverse complement strand
AGAAATCCACGCGCGCGTTCTGCCAAAAGCACGATTTGCATGCATATCGTGTGGTTTTGCAGAAAACTGCGTCCGCGTCTACCAAAAGATGCATGCGCATGCTTAAAACGCGCTTTGGCACAAATCCATGTGCGGATGTTAAAAAGAGCAGCATCGGCATGCTTTTCACGTTGTTTGGTAGAAATCCACGCGCGCGTTCTGCCAAAAGCACCATTTGCATGCATATCGTGTGGTTTTGCAGAAAACTGCGTCCGCGTCTACCAAAAGATGCAAGATGCATGCGCATGCTTAAAACGCGCTTTGGCACAAATCCATGTGCGGATGTTAAAAAGAGCAGCATCGGCATGCTTTTCACGTTGTTTGGTAGAAATCCACGAGCGCGTTCTGCCAAAAGCACCATTTGCATGCCTATCGTTTGGTTTTGCAGAAAACTGCGTCCGCGTCTACCAAAAGATACATGCGCATGCTTAAAACGCGTTTTGGCACAAATCCATGTGCGGGTGCTAAAAAGAGCAGCATCGGCATGCTTTTCACGTCGTTTGGTAGAAATCCACGCGCGCGTTCTGCCAAAAGCACCATTTGCATGCATATCGTGTGGTTTTGCAGAAAACTGCGTCCGCGTCTACCAAAAGATGCATGCGCATGCTAAAAACGCGTTTTGGCACAAATCCATGTGCGGATGTTAAAAAGAGCAGCATCGGCATGCTTTTCACGTCGTTTGGTAGAAATCCACGCGCGCGTTCTGCCAAAAGCACCATTTGCATGCATATCGTGTGGTTTTGCAGAAAACTGCGTCCGCGTCTACCAAAAGATGCATGCGCATGCTAAAAACGCGTTTTGGCACAAATCCATGTGCGGGTGCTAAAAAGAGCAGCATCGGCATGCTTTTCACGTCGTTTGGTAGAAATCCACACGCGCGTCCTGCCAAAAGCACCATTTGCATGCCTATCGTGTGGTTTTGCAGAAAACTGCGTCCGCGTCTACCAAAAGATGCATGCGCATGCTTAAAACGCGCTTTGGCACAAATCCATGTGCGGATGTTAAAAAGAGCAGCATCGCATGCTTTTCACGTCGTTTGGTAGAAATCCACGCGCGCGTTCTGCCAAAAGCACCATTTGCATGCATATCGTGTGGTTTTGCAGAAAACTGCGTCCGCGTCTACCAAAAGATGCATGCGCATGCTTAAAACGCGCTTTGGCACAAATCCATGTGCGGATGTTAAAAAGAGCAGCATCGGCATGCTTTTCACGTTGTTTGGTAGAAATCCACGCGCGCGTTCTGCCAAAAGCACCATTTGCATGCCTATCGTGTGGTTTTGCAGAAAACTGCGTCCGCGTCTACCAAAAGATGCATGCGCATGCTTAAAACGCGCTTTGGCACAAATCCATGTGCGGATGCTAAAAAGAGCAGCATCGGCATGCTTTTCACGTCGTTTGGTGGAAATCCACACGCGCGTTCTGCCAAAAGCACGATTTGCATGCATATCGTGTGGTTTTGCAGAAAACTGCGTCCGCGTCTACCAAAAGATGCATGCGCATGCTTAAAACGCGTTTTGGCACAAATCCATGTGCGGATGTTAAAAAGAGCAGCATCGGCATGCTTTTCACGTTCTTTGGTAGAAATCCACGCGCGCGTTCTGCCAAAAGCACCATTTGCATGCCTTTCGTGTGGTTTTGCAGAAAACTGCGTCCGCGTCTACCAAAAGATGCATGCGCATGCTAAAAACGCGTTTTGGCACAAATCCATGTGCGGGTGCTAAAAAGAGCAGCATCGGCATGCTTTTCACGTTGTTTGGTAGAAATCCACGCGCGCGTTCTGCCAAAAGCACCATTTGCATGCCAATCGTGTGGTTTTGCAGAAAACTGCGTCCGCGTCTACCAAAAGATGCATGCGCATGCTTAAAACGCGCTTTGGCACAAATCCATGTGCGGATGCTAAAAAGAGCAGCATCGGCATGCTTTTCACGTCGTTTGGTAGAAATCCACGCGCGCGTTCTGCCAAAAGCACGATTTGCATGCATATCGTGTGGTTTTGCAGAAAACTGCGTCCGCGTCTACCAAAAGATGCATGCGCATGCTTAAAACGCGCTTTGGCACAAATCCATGTGCGGATGTTAAAAAGAGCAGCATCGGCATGCTTTTCACGTTGTTTGGTAGAAATCCACGCGCGCGTTCTGCCAAAAGCACCATTTGCATGCCTATCGTGTGGTTTTGCAGAAAACTGCGTCCGCGTCTACCAAAAGATGCATGCGCATGCTAAAAACGCGTTTTGGCACAAATCCATGTGCGGGTGCTAAAAAGAGCAGCATCGGCATGCTTTTCACGTTGTTTGGTAGAAATCCACGCGCGCGTTCTGCCAAAAGCACCATTTGCATGCCTATCGTGTGGTTTTGCAGAAAACTGCGTCCGCGTCTACCAAAAGATGCATGCGCATGCTTAAAACGCGCTTTGGCACAAATCCATGTGCGGATGCTAAAAAGAGCAGCA
Source organism: Dermacentor variabilis (assembly GCF_050947875.1). Taxonomy (NCBI): domain Eukaryota; kingdom Metazoa; phylum Arthropoda; class Arachnida; order Ixodida; family Ixodidae; genus Dermacentor; species Dermacentor variabilis. The sequence goes on along the minus strand of NW_027460740.1, from coordinate 33,414 downwards.
TCGGCATGCTTTTCACGTCGTTTGGTAGAAATCCACACGCGCGTTCTGCCAAAAGCACGATTTGCATGCATATCGTGTGGTTTTGCAGAAAACTGCGTCCGCGTCTACCAAAAGATGCATGCGCATGCTAAAAACGCGTTTTGGCACAAATCCATGTGCGGGTGCTAAAAAGAGCAGCATCGGCATGCTTTTCACGTTGTTTGGTAGAAATCCACGCGCGCGTTCTGCCAAAAGCACCATTTGCATGCCTATCGTGTGGTTTTGCAGAAAACTGCGTCCGCGTCTACCAAAAGATGCATGCGCATGCTTAAAACGCGCTTTGGCACAAATCCATGTGCGGATGCTAAAAAGAGCAGCATCGGCATGCTTTTCACGTCGTTTGGTAGAAATCCACACGCGCGTTCTGCCAAAAGCACGATTTGCATGCATATCGTGTGGTTTTGCAGAAAACTGCGTCCGCGTCTACCAAAAGATGCATGCGCATGCTTAAAACGCGCTTTGGCACAAATCCATGTGCGGATGTTAAAAAGAGCAGCATCGGCATGCTTTTCACGTCGTTTGGTAGAAATCCACGCGCGCGTTCTGCCAAAAGCACCATTTGCATGCCTATCGTGTGGTTTTGCAGAAAACTGCGTCCGCGTCTACCAAAAGATGCATGCGCATGCTAAAAACGCGTTTTGGCACAAATCCATGTGCGGGTGCTAAAAAGAGCAGCATCGGCATGCTTTTCACGTTGTTTGGTAGAAATCCACGCGCGCGTTCTGCCAAAAGCACCATTTGCATGCCTATCGTGTGGTTTTGCAGAAAACTGCGTCCGCGTCTACCAAAAGATGCATGCGCATGCTAAAAACGCGTTTTGGCACAAATCCATGTGCGGGTGCTAAAAAGAGCAGCATCGGCATGCTTTTCACGTTGTTTGGTAGAAATCCACGCGCGCGTTCTGCCAAAAGCACCATTTGCATGCCTATCGTGTGGTTTTGCAGAAAACTGCGTCCGCGTCTACCAAAAGATGCATGCGCATGCTTAAAACGCGCTTTGGCACAAATCCATGTGCGGATGCTAAAAAGAGCAGCATCGGCATGCTTTTCACGTCGTTTGGTAGAAATCCACACGCGCGTTCTGCCAAAAGCACGATTTGCATGCATATCGTGTGGTTTTGCAGAAAACTGCGTCCGCGTCTACCAAAAGATGCATGCGCATGCTAAAAACGCGTTTTGGCACAAATCCATGTGCGGATGTTAAAAAGAGCAGCATCGGCATGCTTTTCACGTCGTTTGGTAGAAATCCACGCGCGCGTTCTGCCAAAAGCACCATTTGCATGCATATCGTGTGGTTTTGCAGAAAACTGCGTCCGCGTCTACCAAAAGATGCATGCGCATGCTTAAAACGCGCTTTGGCACAAATCCATGTGCGGGTGCTAAAAAGAGCAGCATCGGCATGCTTTTCACGTCGTTTGGTAGAAATCCACGCGCGCGTTCTGCCAAAAGCACCATTTGCATGCATATCGTGTGGTTTTGCAGAAAACTGCGTCCGCGTCTACCAAAAGATGCATGCGCATGCTTAAAACGCGCTTTGGCACAAATCCATGTGCGGATGTTAAAAAGAGCAGCATCGGCATGCTTTTCACGTTGTTTGGTAGAAATCCACGAGCGCGTTCTGCCAAAAGCACCATTTGCATGCCTATCGTTTGGTTTTGCAGAAAACTGCGTCCGCGTCTACCAAAAGATGCATGCGCATGCTTAAAACGCGTTTTGGCACAAATCCATGTGCGGGTGCTAAAAAGAGCAGCATCGGCATGCTTTTCACGTCGTTTGGTAGAAATCCACGCGCGCGTTCTGCCAAAAGCACCATTTGCATGCCTATCGTGTGGTTTTGCAGAAAACTGCGTCCGCGTCTACCAAAAGATGCATGCGCATGCTTAAAACGCGTTTTGGCACAAATCCATGTGCGGGTGCTAAAAAGAGCAGCATCGGCATGCTTTTCACGTCGTTTGGTAGAAATCCACGCGCGCGTTCTGCCAAAAGCACCATTTGCATGCATATCGTGTGGTTTTGCAGAAAACTGCGTCCGCGTCTACCAAAAGATGCATGCGCATGCTTAAAACGCGCTTTGGCACAAATCCATGTGCGGATGTTAAAAAGAGCAGCATCGGCATGCTTTTCACGTTGTTTGGTAGAAATCCACGCGCGCGTTCTGCCAAAAGCACCATTTGCATGCCTATCGTGTGGTTTTGCAGAAAACTGCGTCCGCGTCTACCAAAAGATGCATGCGCATGCTTAAAACGCGCTTTGGCACAAATCCATGTGCGGATGCTAAAAAGAGCAGCATCGGCATGCTTTTCACGTCGTTTGGTAGAAATCCACGCGCGCGTTCTGCCAAAAGCACGATTTGCATGCATATCGTGTGGTTTTGCAGAAAACTGCGTCCGCGTCTACCAAAAGATGCATGCGCATGCTTAAAACGCGCTTTGGCACAAATCCATGTGCGGATGTTAAAAAGAGCAGCATCGGCATGCTTTTCACGTTGTTTGGTAGAAATCCACGCGCGCGTTCTGCCAAAAGCACCATTTGCATGCCTATCGTGTGGTTTTGCAGAAAACTGCGTCCGCGTCTACCAAAAGATGCATGCGCATGCTAAAAACGCGTTTTGGCACAAATCCATGTGCGGGTGCTAAAAAGAGCAGCATCGGCATGCTTTTCACGTTGTTTGGTAGAAATCCACGCGCGCGTTCTGCCAAAAGCACCATTTGCATGCCTATCGTGTGGTTTTGCAGAAAACTGCGTCCGCGTCTACCAAAAGATGCATGCGCATGCTTAAAACGCGCTTTGGCACAAATCCATGTGCGGATGCTAAAAAGAGCAGCATCGGCATGCTTTTCACGTCGTTTGGTAGAAATCCACACGCGCGTTCTGCCAAAAGCACGATTTGCATGCATATCGTGTGGTTTTGCAGAAAACTGCGTCCGCGTCTACCAAAAGATCCATGCGCATGCTAAAAACGCGTTTTGGCACAAATCCATGTGCGGGTGCTAAAAAGAGCAGCATCGGCATGCTTTTCACGTTGTTTGGTAGAAATCCACGCGCGCGTTCTGCCAAAAGCACCATTTGCATGCCTATCGTGTGGTTTTGCAGAAAACTGCGTCCGCGTCTACCAAAAGATGCATGCGCATGCTTAAAACGCGCTTTGGCACAAATCCATGTGCGGATGCTAAAAAGAGCAGCATCGGCATGCTTTTCACGTCGTTTGGTAGAAATCCACGCGCGCGTTCTGCCAAAAGCACGATTTGCATGCATATCGTGTGGTTTTGCAGAAAACTGCGTCCGCGTCTACCAAAAGATGCATGCGCATGCTTAAAACGCGCTTTGGCACAAATCCATGTGCGGATGTTAAAAAGAGCAGCATCGGCATGCTTTTCACGTCGTTTGGTAGAAATCCACGCGCGCGTTCTGCCAAAAGCACCATTTGCATGCCTATCGTGTGGTTTTGCAGAAAACTGCGTCCGCGTCTACCAAAAGATGCATGCGCATGCTAAAAACGCGTTTTGGCACAAATCCATGTGCGGGTGCTAAAAAGAGCAGCATCGGCATGCTTTTCACGTTGTTTGGTAGAAATCCACGCGCGCGTTCTGCCAAAAGCACCATTTGCATGCCTATCGTGTGGTTTTGCAGAAAACTGCGTCCGCGTCTACCAAAAGATGCATGCGCATGCTTAAAACGCGCTTTGGCACAAATCCATGTGCGGATGTTAAAAAGAGCAGCATCGGCATGCTTTTCACGTCGTTTGGTAGAAATCCACGCGCGCGTTCTGCCAAAAGCACCATTTGCATGCATATCGTGTGGTTTTGCAGAAAACTGCGTCCGCGTCTACCAAAAGATGCATGCGCATGCTTAAAACGCGCTTTGGCACAAATCCATGTGCGGATGTTAAAAAGAGCAGCATCGGCATGCTTTTCACGTTGTTTGGTAGAAATCCACGCGCGCGTTCTGCCAAAAGCACCATTTGCATGCCTATCGTGTGGTTTTGCAGAAAACTGCGTCCGCGTCTACCAAAAGATGCATGCGCATGCTTAAAACGCGTTTTTGCACAAATCCATGTGCGGATGTTAAAAAGAGCAGCATCGGCATGCTTTTCACGTCGTTTGGTAGAAATCCACGCGCGCGTTCTGCCAAAAGCACCATTTGCATGCATATCGTGTGGTTTTGCAGAAAACTGCGTCCGCGTCTACCAAAAGATGCATGCGCATGCTTAAAACGCGCTTTGGCACAAATCCATGTGCGGATGTTAAAAAGAGCAGCATCGGCATGCTTTTCACGTTGTTTGGTAGAAATCCACGAGCGCGTTCTGCCAAAAGCACCATTTGCATGCCTATCGTGTGGTTTTGCAGAAAACTGCGTCCGCGTCTACCAAAAGATGCATGCGCATGCTTAAAACGCGCTTTGGCACAAATCCATGTGCGGATGTTAAAAAGAGCAGCATCGGCATGCTTTTCACGTTGTTTGGTAGAAATCCACGCGCGCGTTCTGCCAAAAGCACCATTTGCATGCCTATCGTGTGGTTTTGCAGAAAACTGCGTCCGCGTCTACCAAAAGATGCATGCGCATGCTAAAAACGCGTTTTGGCACAAATCCATGTGCGGGTGCTAAAAAGAGCAGCATCGGCATGCTTTTCACGTTGTTTGGTAGAAATCCACGCGCGCGTTCTGCCAAAAGCACCATTTGCATGCCTATCGTGTGGTTTTGCAGAAAACTGCGTCCGCGTCTACCAAAAGATGCATGCGCATGCTTAAAACGCGCTTTGGCACAAATCCATGTGCGGATGCTAAAAAGAGCAGCATCGGCATGCTTTTCACGTCGTTTGGTAGAAATCCACACGCGCGTTCTGCCAAAAGCACGATTTGCATGCATATCGTGTGGTTTTGCAGAAAACTGCGTCCGCGTCTACCAAAAGATGCATGCGCATGCTAAAAACGCGTTTTGGCACAAATCCATGTGCGGATGTTAAAAAGAGCAGCATCGGCATGCTTTTCACGTCGTTTGGTAGAAATCCACGCGCGCGTTCTGCCAAAAGCACCATTTGCATGCATATCGTGTGGTTTTGCAGAAAACTGCGTCCGCGTCTACCAAAAGATGCATGCGCATGCTTAAAACGCGCTTTGGCACAAATCCATGTGCGGGTGCTAAAAAGAGCAGCATCGGCATGCTTTTCACGTCGTTTGGTAGAAATCCACGCGCGCGTTCTGCCAAAAGCACCATTTGCATGCATATCGTGTGGTTTTGCAGAAAACTGCGTCCGCGTCTACCAAAAGATGCATGCGCATGCTTAAAACGCGCTTTGGCACAAATCCATGTGCGGATGTTAAAAAGAGCAGCATCGGCATGCTTTTCACGTTGTTTGGTAGAAATCCACGAGCGCGTTCTGCCAAAAGCACCATTTGCATGCCTATCGTTTGGTTTTGCAGAAAACTGCGTCCGCGTCTACCAAAAGATGCATGCGCATGCTTAAAACGCGTTTTGGCACAAATCCATGTGCGGGTGCTAAAAAGAGCAGCATCGGCATGCTTTTCACGTCGTTTGGTAGAAATCCACGCGCGCGTTCTGCCAAAAGCACCATTTGCATGCCTATCGTGTGGTTTTGCAGAAAACTGCGTCCGCGTCTACCAAAAGATGCATGCGCATGCTTAAAACGCGTTTTGGCACAAATCCATGTGCGGGTGCTAAAAAGAGCAGCATCGGCATGCTTTTCACGTCGTTTGGTAGAAATCCACGCGCGCGTTCTGCCAAAAGCACGATTTGCATGCATATCGTGTGGTTTTGCAGAAAACTGCGTCCGCGTCTACCAAAAGATGCATGCGCATGCTAAAAACGCGTTTTGGCACAAATCCATGTGCGGATGTTAAAAAGAGCAGCATCGGCATGCTTTTCACGTCGTTTGGTAGAAATCCACGCGCGCGTTCTGCCACAAGCACCATTTGCATGCATATCGTGTGGTTTTGCAGAAAACTGCGTCCGCGTCTACCAAAAGATGCATGCGCATGCTTAAAACGCGTTTTGGCACAAATCCATGTGCGGGTGCTAAAAAGAGCAGCATCGGCATGCTTTTCACGTCGTTTGGTAGAAATCCACGCGCGCGTTCTGCCAAAAGCACCATTTGCATGCATATCGTGTGGTTTTGCAGAAAACTGCGTCCGCGTCTACCAAAAGATGCATGCGCATGCTAAAAACGCGTTTTGGCACAAATCCATGTGCGGATGTTAAAAAGAGCAGCATCGGCATGCTTTTCACGTCGTTTGGTAGAAATCCACGCGCGCGTTCTGCCAAAAGCACCATTTGCATGCATATCGTGTGGTTTTGCAGAAAACTGCGTCCGCGTCTACCAAAAGATGCATGCGCATGCTTAAAACGCGTTTTGGAACAAATCCATGTGCGGGTGCTAAAAAGAGCAGCATCGGCATGCTTTTCACGTCGTTTGGTAGAAATCCACGCGCGCGTTCTGCCAAAAGCACCATTTGCATGCATATCGTGTGGTTTTGCAGAAAACTGCGTCCGCGTCTACCAAAAGATGCATGCGCATGCTAAAAACGCGTTTTGGCACAAATCCATGTGCGGATGTTAAAAAGAGCAGCATCGGCATGCTTTTCACGTCGTTTGGTAGAAATCCACGCGCGCGTTCTGCCAAAAGCACCATTTGCATGCATATCGTGTGGTTTTGCAGAAAACTGCGTCCGCGTCTACCAAAAGATGCATGCGCATGCTTAAAACGCGCTTTGGCACAAATCCATGTGCGGATGTTAAAAAAAAAGCAGCATCGGCATGCTTTTCACGTCGTTTGGTAGAAATCCACGCGCGCGTTCTGCCAAAAGCACCATTTGCATGCCTATCGTGTGGTTTTGCAGAAAACTGCGTCCGCGTCTACCAAAAGATGCATGCGCATGCTAAAAACGCGTTTTGGCACAAATCCATGTGCGGGTGCTAAAAAGAGCAGCATCGGCATGCTTTTCACGTTGTTTGGTAGAAATCCACGCGCGCGTTCTGCCAAAAGCACCATTTGCATGCCTATCGTGTGGTTTTGCTGAAAACTGCGTCCGCGTCTACCAAAAGATGCATGCGCATGCTTAAAACGCGCTTTGGCACAAATCCATGTGCGGATGCTAAAAAGAGCAGCATCGGCATGCTTTTCACGTCGTTTGGTAGAAATCCACACGCGCGTTCTGCCAAAAGCACGATTTGCATGCATATCGTGTGGTTTTGCAGAAAACTGCGTCCGCGTCTACCAAAAGATGCATGCGCATGCTAAAAACGCGTTTTGGCACAAATCCATGTGCGGATGTTAAAAAGAGCAGCATCGGCATGCTTTTCACGTCGTTTGGTAGAAATCCACGCGCGCGTTCTGCCAAAAGCACCATTTGCATGCATATCGTGTGGTTTTGCAGAAAACTGCGTCCGCGTCTACCAAAAGATGCATGCGCATGCTTAAAACGCGCTTTGGCACAAATCCATGTGCGGATGTTAAAAAGAGCAGCATCGGCATGCTTTTCACGTTGTTTGGTAGAAATCCACGAGCGCGTTCTGCCAAAAGCACCATTTGCATGCCTATCGTTTGGTTTTGCAGAAAACTGCGTCCGCGTCTACCAAAAGATGCATGCGCATGCTTAAAACGCGTTTTGGCACAAATCCATGTGCGGGTGCTAAAAAGAGCAGCATCGGCATGCTTTTCACGTCGTTTGGTAGAAATCCACGCGCGCGTTCTGCCAAAAGCACCATTTGCATGCATATCGTGTGGTTTTGCAGAAAACTGCGTCCGCGTCTACCAAAAGATGCATGCGCATGCTAAAAACGCGTTTTGGCACAAATCCATGTGCGGATGTTAAAAAGAGCAGCATCGGCATGCTTTTCACGTCGTTTGGTAGAAATCCACGCGCGCGTTCTGCCAAAAGCACCATTTGCATGCATATCGTGTGGTTTTGCAGAAAACTGCGTCCGCGTCTACCAAAAGATGCATGCGCATGCTAAAAACGCGTTTTGGCACAAATCCATGTGCGGATGTTAAAAAGAGCAGCATCGGCATGCTTTTCACGTCGTTTGGTAGAAATCCACGCGCGCGTTCTGCCAAAAGCACCATTTGCATGCATATCGTGTGGTTTTGCAGAAAACTGCGTCCGCGTCTACCAAAAGATGCATGCGCATGCTAAAAACGCGTTTTGGCACAAATCCATGTGCGGGTGCTAAAAAGAGCAGCATCGGCATGCTTTTCACGTCGTTTGGTAGAAATCCACGCGCGCGTTCTGCCAAAAGCACCGTTTGCATGCCTATCGTGTGGTTTTGCAGAAAACTGCGTCCGCGTCTACCAAAAGATGCATGCGCATGCTTAAAACGCGCTTTGGCACAAATCCATGTGCGGATGTTAAAAAGAGCAGCATCGGCATGCTTTTCACGTCGTTTGGTAGAAATCCACGCGCGCGTTCTGCCAAAAGCACCATTTGCATGCATATCGTGTGGTTTTGCAGAAAACTGCGTCCGCGTCTACCAAAAGATGCATGCGCATGCTTAAAACGCGCTTTGGCACAAATCCATGTGCGGATGTTAAAAAGAGCAGCATCGGCATGCTTTTCACGTTGTTTGGTAGAAATCCACGCGCGCGTTCTGCCAAAAGCACCATTTGCATGCCTATCGTGTGGTTTTGCAGAAAACTGCGTCCGCGTCTACCAAAAGATGCATGCGCATGCTTAAAACGCGCTTTGGCACAAATCCATGTGCGGATGCTAAAAAGAGCAGCATCGGCATGCTTTTCACGTCGTTTGGTGGAAATCCACACGCGCGTTCTGCCAAAAGCACGATTTGCATGCATATCGTGTGGTTTTGCAGAAAACTGCGTCCGCGTCTACCAAAAGATGCAGGCGCATGCTTAAAACGCGTTTTGGCACAAATCCATGTGCGGATGTTAAAAAGAGCAGCATCGGCATGCTTTTCACGTTGTTTGGTAGAAATCCACGCGCGCGTTCTGCCAAAAGCACCATTTGCATGCCTATCGTGTGGTTTTGCAGAAAACTGCGTCCGCGTCTACCAAAAGATGCATGCGCATGCTAAAAACGCGTTTTGGCACAAATCCATGTGCGGGTGCTAAAAAGAGCAGCATCGGCATGCTTTTCACGTTGTTTGGTAGAAATCCACGCGCGCGTTCTGCCAAAAGCACCATTTGCATGCCTATCGTGTGGTTTTGCAGAAAACTGCGTCCGCGTCTACCAAAAGATGCATGCGCATGCTTAAAACGCACTTTGGCACAAATCCATGTGCGGATGCTAAAAAGAGCAGCATCGGCATGCTTTTCACGTCGTTTGGTAGAAATCCACGCGCGCGTTCTGCCAAAAGCACGATTTGCATGCATATCGTGTGGTTTTGCAGAAAACTGCGTCCGCGTCTACCAAAAGATGCATGCGCATGCTTAAAACGCGCTTTGGCACAAATCCATGTGCGGATGTTAAAAAGAGCAGCATCGGCATGCTTTTCACGTTGTTTGGTAGAAATCCACGCGCGCGTTCTGCCAAAAGCACCATTTGCATGCCTATCGTGTGGTTTTGCAGAAAACTGCGTCCGCGTCTACCAAAAGATGCATGCGCATGCTAAAAACGCGTTTTGGCACAAATCCATGTGCGGGTGCTAAAAAGAGCAGCATCGGCATGCTTTTCACGTTGTTTGGTAGAAATCCACGCGCGCGTTCTGCCAAAAGCACCATTTGCATGCCTATCGTGTGGTTTTGCAGAAAACTGCGTCCGCGTCTACCAAAAGATGCATGCGCATGCTTAAAACGCGCTTTGGCACAAATCCATGTGCGGATGCTAAAAAGAGCAGCATCGGCATGCTTTTCACGTCGTTTGGGAGAAATCCACACGCGCGTTCTGCCAAAAGCACGATTTGCATGCATATCGTGTGGTTTTGCAGAAAACTGCGTCCGCGTCTACCAAAAGATGCATGCGCATGCTAAAAACGCGTTTTGGCACAAATCCATGTGCGGATGTTAAAAAGAGCAGCATCGGCATGCTTTTCACGTCGTTTGGTAGAAATCCACGCGCGCGTTCTGCCAAAAGCACCATTTGCATGCATATCGTGTGGTTTTGCAGAAAACTGCGTCCGCGTCTACCAAAAGATGCATGCGCATGCTTAAAACGCGCTTTGGCACAAATCCATGTGCGGGTGCTAAAAAGAGCAGCATCGGCATTCTTTTCACGTCGTTTGGTAGAAATCCACGCGCGCGTTCTGCCAAAAGCACCATTTGCATGCATATCGTGTGGTTTTGCAGAAAACTGCGTCCGCGTCTACCAAAAGATGCATGCGCATGCTAAAAACGCGTTTTGGCACAAATCCATGTGCGGATGTTAAAAAGAGCAGCATCGGCATGCTTTTCACGTCGTTTGGTAGAAATCCACGCGCGCGTTCTGCCAAAAGCACCATTTGCATGCATATCGTGTGGTTTTGCAGAAAACTGCGTCCGCGTCTACCAAAAGATGCATGCGCATGCTAAAAACGCGTTTTGGCACAAATCCATGTGCGGGTGCTAAAAAGAGCAGCATCGGCAAGCTTTTCACGTTGTTTGGTAGAAATCCACGCGCGCGTTCTGCCAAAAGCACCATTTGCATGCCTATCGTGTGGTTTTGCAGAAAACTGCGTCCGCGTCTACCAAAAGATGCATGCGCATGCTTAAAACGCGCTTTGGCACAAATCCATGTGCGGATGCTAAAAAGAGCAGCATCGGCATGCTTTTCACGTCGTTTGGTAGAAATCCACACGCGCGTTCTGGCAAAAGCACGATTTGCATGCATATCGTGTGGTTTTGCAGAAAACTGCGTCCGCGTCTACCAAAAGATGCATGCGCATGCTAAAAACGCGTTTTGGCACAAATCCATGTGCGGATGTTAAAAAGAGCAGCATCGGCATGCTTTTCACGTCGTTTGGTAGAAATCCACGCGCGCGTTCTGCCAAAAGCACCATTTGCATGCATATCGTGTGGTTTTGCAGAAAACTGCGTCCGCGTCTACCAAAAGATGCATGCGCATGCTTAAAACGCGCTTTGGCACAAATCCATGTGCGGGTGCTAAAAAGAGCAGCATCGGAATGCTTTTCACGTCGTTTGGTAGAAATCCACGCGCGCGTTCTGCCAAAAGCACCATTTGCATGCATATCGTGTTGTTTTGCAGAAAACTGCGTCCGCGTCTACCAAAAGATGCAAGATGCATGCGCATGCTTAAAACGCGCTTTGGCACAAATCCATGTGCGGATGTTAAAAAGAGCAGCATCGGCATGCTTTTCACGTTGTTTGGTAGAAATCCACGAGCGCGTTCTGCCAAAAGCACCATTTGCATGCCTATCGTTTGGTTTTGCAGAAAACTGCGTCCGCGTCTACCAAAAGATACATGCGCATGCTTAAAACGCGTTTTGGCACAAATCCATGTGCGGGTGCTAAAAAGAGCAGCATCGGCATGCTTTTCACGTCGTTTGGTAGAAATCCACGCGCGCGTTCTGCCAAAAGCACCATTTGCATGCATATTGTGTGGTTTTGCAGAAAACTGCGTCCGCGTCTACCAAAAGATGCATGCGCATGCTAAAAACGCGTTTTGGCACAAATCCATGTGCGGATGTTAAAAAGAGCAGCATCGGCATGCTTTTCACGTCGTTTGGTAGAAATCCACGCGCGCGTTCTGCCAAAAGCACCATTTGCATGCATATCGTGTGGTTTTGCAGAAAACTGCGTCCGCGTCTACCAAAAGATGCATGCGCATGCTAAAAACGCGTTTTGGCACAAATCCATGTGCGGGTGCTAAAAAGAGCAGCATCGGCATGCTTTTCACGTCGTTTGGTAGAAATCCACGCGCGCGTTCTGCCAAAAGCACCATTTGCATGCCTATCGTGTGGTTTTGCAGAAAACTGCGTCCGCGTCTACCAAAAGATGCATGCGCATGCTTAAAACGCGCTTTGGCACAAATCCATGTGCGGATGTTAAAAAGAGCAGCATCGGCATGCTTTTCACGTCGTTTGGTAGAAATCCACGCGCGCGTTCTGCCAAAAGCACCATTTGCATGCATATCGTGTGGTTTTGCAGAAAACTGCGTCCGCGTCTACCAAAAGATGTATGCGCATGCTTAAAACGCGCTTTGGCACAAATCCATGTGCGGATGTTAAAAAGAGCAGCATCGGCATGCTTTTCACGTTGTTTGGTAGAAATCCACGCGCGCGTTCTGCCAAAAGCACCATTTGCATGCCTATCGTGTGGTTTTGCAGAAAACTGCGTCCGCGTCTACCAAAAGATGCATGCGCATGCTTAAAACGCGCTTTGGCACAAATCCATGTGCGGATGCTAAAAAGAGCAGCATCGGCATGCTTTTCACGTCGTTTGGTGGAAATCCACACGCGCGTTCTGCCAAAAGCACGATTTGCATGCATATCGTGTGGTTTTGCAGAAAACTGCGTCCGCGTCTACCAAAAGATGCATGCGCATGCTTAAAACGCGTTTTGGCACAAATCCATGTGCGGATGTTAAAAAGAGCAGCATCGGCATGCTTTTCACGTTGTTTGGTAGAAATCCACGCGCGCGTTCTGCCAAAAGCACCATTTGCATGCCTATCGTGTGGTTTTGCAGAAAACTGCGTCCGCGTCTACCAAAAGATGCATGCGCATGCTAAAAACGCGTTTTGGCACAAATCCATGTGCGGGTGCTAAAAAGAGCAGCATCGGCATGCTTTTCACGTTGTTTGGTAGAAATCCACGCGCGCGTTCTGCCAAAAGCACCATTTGCATGCCTATCGTGTGGTTTTGCAGAAAACTGCGTCCGCGTCTACCAAAAGATGCATGCGCATGCTTAAAACGCGCTTTGGCACAAATCCATGTGCGGATGCTAAAAAGAGCAGCATCGGCATGCTTTTCACGTCGTTTGGTAGAAATCCACGCGCGCGTTCTGCCAAAAGCACGATTTGCATGCATATCGTGTGGTTTTGCAGAAAACTGCGTCCGCGTCTACCAAAAGATGCATGCGCATGCTTAAAACGCGCTTTGGCACAAATCCATGTGCGGATGTTAAAAAGAGCAGCATCGGCATGCTTTTCACGTCGTTTGGTAGAAATCCATGCGCGCGTTCTGCCAAAAGCACCATTTGCATGCATATCGTGTGGTTTTGCAGAAAACTGCGTCCGCGTCTACCAAAAGATGCATGCGCATGCTAAAAACGCGTTTTGGCACAAATCCATGTGCGGGTGCTAAAAAGAGCAGCATCGGCATGCTTTTCACGTCGTTTGGTAGAAATCCACGCGCGCGTTCTGCCAAAAGCACCATTTGCATGCCTATCGTGTGGTTTTGCAGAAAACTGCGTCCGCGTCTACCAAAAGATGCATGCGCATGCTTAAAACGCGCTTTGGCACAAATCCATGTGCGGATGTTAAAAAGAGCAGCATCGGCATGCTTTTCACGTCGTTTGGTAGAAATCCACGCGCGCGTTCTGCCAAAAGCACCATTTGCATGCATATCGTGTGGTTTTGCAGAAAACTGCGTCCGCGTCTACCAAAAGATGTATGCGCATGCTTAAAACGCGCTTTGGCACAAATCCATGTGCGGATGTTAAAAAGAGCAGCATCGGCATGCTTTTCACGTTGTTTGGTAGAAATCCACGCGCGCGTTCTGCCAAAAGCACCATTTGCATGCCTATCGTGTGGTTTTGCAGAAAACTGCGTCCGCGTCTACCAAAAGATGCATGCGCATGCTTAAAACGCGCTTTGGCACAAATCCATGTGCGGATGCTAAAAAGAGCAGCATCGGCATGCTTTTCACGTCGTTTGGTGGAAATCCACACGCGCGTTCTGCCAAAAGCACGATTTGCATGCATATCGTGTGGTTTTGCAGAAAACTGCGTCCGCGTCTACCAAAAGATGCATGCGCATGCTTAAAACGCGTTTTGGCACAAATCCATGTGCGGATGTTAAAAAGAGCAGCATCGGCATGCTTTTCACGTTGTTTGGTAGAAATCCACGCGCGCGTTCTGCCAAAAGCACCATTTGCATGCCTATCGTGTGGTTTTGCAGAAAACTGCGTCCGCGTCTACCAAAAGATGCATGCGCATGCTAAAAACGCGTTTTGGCACAAATCCATGTGCGGGTGCTAAAAAGAGCAGCATCGGCATGCTTTTCACGTTGTTTGGTAGAAATCCACGCGCGCGTTCTGCCAAAAGCACCATTTGCATGCCTATCGTGTGGTTTTGCAGAAAACTGCGTCCGCGTCTACCAAAAGATGCATGCGCATGCTTAAAACGCGCTTTGGCACAAATCCATGTGCGGATGCTAAAAAGAGCAGCATCGGCATGCTTTTCACGTCGTTTGGTAGAAATCCACGCGCGCGTTCTGCCAAAAGCACGATTTGCATGCATATCGTGTGGTTTTGCAGAAAACTGCGTCCGCGTCTACCAAAAGATGCATGCGCATGCTTAAAACGCGCTTTGGCACAAATCCATGTGCGGATGTTAAAAAGAGCAGCATCGGCATGCTTTTCACGTTGTTTGGTAGAAATCCACGCGCGCGTTCTGCCAAAAGCACCATTTGCATGCCTATCGTGTGGTTTTGCAGAAAACTGCGTCCGCGTCTACCAAAAGATGCATGCGCATGCTAAAAACGCGTTTTGGCACAAATCCATGTGCGGGTGCTAAAAAGAGCAGCATCGGCATGCTTTTCACGTTGTTTGGTAGAAATCCACGCGCGCGTTCTGCCAAAAGCACCATTTGCATGCCTATCGTGTGGTTTTGCAGAAAACTGCGTCCGCGTCTACCAAAAGATGCATGCGCATGCTTAAAACGCGCTTTGGCACAAATCCATGTGCGGATGCTAAAAAGAGCAGCATCGGCATGCTTTTCACGTCGTTTGGTAGAAATCCACACGCGCGTTCTGCCAAAAGCACGATTTGCATGCATATCGTGTGGTTTTGCAGAAAACTGCGTCCGCGTCTACCAAAAGATGCATGCGCATGCTAAAAACGCGTTTTGGCACAAATCCATGTGCGGATGTTAAAAAGAGCAGCATCGGCATGCTTTTCACGTCGTTTGGTAGAAATCCACGCGCGCGTTCTGCCAAAAGCACCATTTGCATGCATATCGTGTGGTTTTGCAGAAAACTGCGTCCGCGTCTACCAAAAGATGCATGCGCATGCTTAAAACGCGCTTTGGCACAAATCCATGTGCGGGTGCTAAAAAGAGCAGCATCGGCATACTTTTCACGTCGTTTGGTAGAAATCCACGCGCGCGTTCTGCCAAAAGCACCATTTGCATGCATATCGTGTGGTTTTGCAGAAAACTGCGTCCGCGTCTACCAAAAGATGCATGCGCATGCTTAAAACGCGCTTTGGCACAAATCCAAGTGCGGATGTTAAAAAGAGCAGCATCGGCATGCTTTTCACGTTGTTTGGTAGAAATCCACGAGCGCGTTTTGCCAAAAGCACCATTTGCATGCCTATCGTTTGGTTTTGCAGAAAACTGCGTCCGCGTCTACCAAAAGATGCATGCGCATGCTTAAAACGCGTTTTGGCACAAATCCATGTGCGGGTGCTAAAAAGAGCAGCATCGGCATGCTTTTCACGTCGTTTGGTAGAAATCCACGCGCGCGTTCTGCCAAAAGCACCATTTGCATGCATATCGTGTGGTTTTGCAGAAAACTGCGTCCGCGTCTACCAAAAGATGCATGCGCATGCTTAAAACGCGCTTTGGCACAAATCCATGTGCGGGTGCTAAAAAGAGCAGCATCGGCATGCTTTTCACGTCGTTTGGTAGAAATCCACGCGCGCGTTCTGCCAAAAGCACCATTTGCATGCCTATCGTGTGGTTTTGCAGAAAACTGCGTCCGCGTCTACCAAAAGATGCATGCGCATGCTTAAAACGCGTTTTGGCACAAATCCATGTGCGGGTGCTAAAAAGAGCAGCATCGGCATGCTTTTCACGTCGTTTGGTAGAAATCCACGCGCGCGTTCTGCCAAAAGCACGATTTGCATGCATATCGTGTGGTTTTGCAGAAAACTGCGTCCGCGTCTACCAAAAGATGCATGCGCATGCTAAAAACGCGTTTTGGCACAAATCCATGTGCGGATGTTAAAAAGAGCAGCATCGGCATGCTTTTCACGTCGTTTGGTAGAAATCCACGCGCGCGTTCTGCCAAAAGCACCATTTGCATGCATATCGTGTGGTTTTGCAGAAAACTGCGTCCGCGTCTACCAAAAGATGCATGCGCATGCTAAAAACGCGTTTTGGCACAAATCCATGTGCGGATGTTAAAAAGAGCAGCATCGGCATGCTTTTCACGTCGTTTGGTAGAAATCCACGCGCGCGTTCTGGCAAAAGCACCATTTGCATGCATATCGTGTGGTTTTGCAGAAAACTGCGTCCGCGTCTACCAAAAGATGCATGCGCATGCTAAAAACGCGTTTTGGCACAAATCCATGTGCGGGTGCTAAAAAGAGCAGCATCGGCATGCTTTTCACGTCGTTTGGTAGAAATCCACGCGCGCGTTCTGCCAAAAGCACCATTTGCATGCCTATCGTGTGGTTTTGCAGAAAACTGCGTCCGCGTCTACCAAAAGATGCATGCGCATGCTTAAAACGCGTTTTGGCACAAATCCATGTGCGGGTGCTAAAAAGAGCAGCATCGGCATGCTTTTCACGTCGTTTGGTAGAAATCCACGCGCGCGTTCTGCCAAAAGCACCATTTGCATGCATATCGTGTGGTTTTGCAGAAAACTGCGTCCGCGTCTACCAAAAGATGCATGCGCATGCTAAAAACGCGTTTTGGCACAAATCCATGTGCGGATGTTAAAAAGAGCAGCATCGGCATGCTTTTCACGTCGTTTGGTAGAAATCCACGCGCGCGTTCTGCCAAAAGCACCATTTGCATGCATATCGTGTGGTTTTGCAGAAAACTGCGTCCGCGTCTACCAAAAGATGCATGCGCATGCTAAAAACGCGTTTTGGCACAAATCCATGTGCGGGTGCTAAAAAGAGCAGCATCGGCATGCTTTTCACGTCGTTTGGTAGAAATCCACACGCGCGTCCTGCCAAAAGCACCATTTGCATGCCTATCGTGTGGTTTTGCAGAAAACTGCGTCCGCGTCTACCAAAAGATGCATGCGCATGCTAAAAACGCGTTTTGGCACAAATCCATGTGCGGATGTTAAAAAGAGCAGCATCGGCATGCTTTTCACGTCGTTTGGTAGAAATCCACATGCGCGTCCTGCCAAAAGCACCATTTGCATGCCTATCGTGTGGTTTTGCAGAAAACTGCGTCCGCGTCTACCAAAAGATGCATGCGCATGCTTAAAACGCGCTTTGGCACAAATCCATGTGCGGGTGCTAAAAAGAGCAGCATCGGCATGCTTTTCACGTCGTTTGGTAGAAATCCACGCGCGCGTTCTGCCAAAAGCACCATTTGCATGCCTATCGTGTGGTTTTGCAGAAAACTGCGTCCGCGTCTACCAAAAGATGCATGCGCATGCTTAAAACGCGTTTTGGCACAAATCCATGTGCGGGTGCTAAAAAGAGCAGCATCGGCATGCTTTTCACGTCGTTTGGTAGAAATCCACGCGCGCGTTCTGCCAAAAGCACGATTTGCATGCATATCGTGTGGTTTTGCAGAAAACTGCGTCCGCGTCTACCAAAAGATGCATGCGCATGCTAAAAACGCGTTTTGGCACAAATCCATGTGCGGATGTTAAAAAGAGCAGCATCGGCATGCTTTTCACGTCGTTTGGTAGAAATCCACGCGCGCGTTCTGCCAAAAGCACCATTTGCATGCATATCGTGTGGTTTTGCAGAAAACTGCGTCCGCGTCTACCAAAAGATGCATGCGCATGCTTAAAACGCGCTTTGGCACAAATCCATGTGCGGGTGCTAAAAAGAGCAGCATCGGCATGCTTTTCACGTCGTTTGGTAGAAATCCACGCGCGCGTTCTGATAAAAGCACCATTTGCATGCATATCGTGTGGTTTTGCAGAAAACTGCGTCCGCGTCTACCAAAAGATGCATGCGCATGCTTAAAACGTGCTTTGGCACAAATCCATGTGCGGATGGTAAAAAGGCAGCATCGGCATGCTTTTCACGTTGTTTGGTAGAAATCCACGAGCGCGTTCTGCCAAAAGCACCATTTGCATGCCTATCGTTTGGTTTTGCAGAAAACTGCGTCCGCGTCTACCAAAAGATGCATGCGCATGCTTAAAACGCGTTTTGGCACAAATCCATGTGCGGCTGCTAAAAAGAGCAGCATCGGCATGCTTTTCACGTCGTTTGGTAGAAATCCACGCGCGCGTTCTGCCAAAAGCACCATTTGCATGCATATCGTGTGGTTTTGCAGAAAACTGCGTCCGCGTCTACCAAAAGATGCATGCGCATGCTAAAAACGCGTTTTGGCACAAATCCATGTGCGGATGTTAAAAAGAGCAGCATCGGCATGCTTTTCACGTCGTTTGGTAGAAATCCACGCGCGCGTTCTGCCAAAAGCACCATTTGCATGCATATCGTGTGGTTTTGCAGAAAACTGCGTCCGCGTCTACCAAAAGATGCATGCGCATGCTAAAAACGCGTTTTGGCACAAATCCATGTGCGGGTGCTAAAAAGAGCAGCATCGGCATGCTTTTCACGTCGTTTGGTAGAAATCCACACGCGCGTCCTGCCAAAAGCACCATTTGCATGCCTATCGTGTGGTTTTGCAGAAAACTGCGTCCGCGTCTACCAAAAGATGCATGCGCATGCTTAAAACGCGCTTTGGCACAAATCCATGTGCGGGTGCTAAAAAGAGCAGCATCGGCATGCTTTTCACGTCGTTTGGTAGAAATCCACGCGCGCGTTCTGCCAAAAGCACCATTTGCATGCCTATCGTGTGGTTTTGCAGAAAACTGCGTCCGCGTCTACCAAAAGATGCATGCGCATGCTTAAAACGCGTTTTGGCACAAATTCATGTGCGGGTGCTAAAAAGAGCAGCATCGGCATGCTTTTCACGTCGTTTGGTAGAAATCCACGCGCGCGTTCTGCCAAAAGCACGATTTGCATGCATATCGTGTGGTTTTGCAGAAAACTGCGTCCGCGTCTACCAAAAGATGCATGCGCATGCTAAAAACGCGTTTTGGCACAAATCCATGTGCGGATGTTAAAAAGAGCAGCATCGGCATGCTTTTCACGTCGTTTGGTAGAAATCCACGCGCGCGTTCTGCCAAAAGCACCATTTGCATGCCTATCGTGTGGTTTTGCAGAAAACTGCGTCCGCGTCTACCAAAAGATGCATGCGCATGCTTAAAACGCGCTTTGGCACAAATCCATGTGCGGATGCTAAAAAGAGCAGCATCGGCATGCTTTTCACGTCGTTTGGTAGAAATCCACACGCGCGTTCTGCCAAAAGCACGATTTGCATGCATATCGTGTGGTTTTGCAGAAAACTGCGTCCGCGTCTACCAAAAGATGCATGCGCATGCTAAAAACGCGTTTTGGCACAAATCCATGTGCGGATGTTAAAAAGAGCAGCATCGGCATGCTTTTCACGTCGTTTGGTAGAAATCCACGCGCGCGTTCTGCCAAAAGCACCATTTGCATGCATATCGTGTGGTTTTGCAGAAAACTGCGTCCGCGTCTACCAAAAGATGCATGCGCATGCTTAAAACGCGCTTTGGCACAAATCCATGTGCGGGTGCTAAAAAGAGCAGCATCGGCATGCTTTTCACGTCGTTTGGTAGAAATCCACGCGCGCGTTCTGCCAAAAGCACCATTTGCATGCATATCGTGTGGTTTTGCAGAAAACTGCGTCCGCGTCTACCAAAAGATGCATGCGCATGCTTAAAACGCGCTTTGGCACAAATCCATGTGCGGATGTTAAAAAGAGCAGCATCGGCATGCTTTTCACGTTGTTTGGTAGAAATCCACGAGCGCGTTCTGCCAAATGCACCATTTGCATGCCTATCGTTTGGTTTTGCATAAAACTGCGTCCGCGTCTACCAAAAGATGCATGCGCATGCTTAAAACGCGTTTTGGCACAAATCCATGTGCGGGTGCTAAAAAGAGCAGCATCGGCATGCTTTTCACGTCGTTTGGTAGAAATCCACGCGCGCGTTCTGCCAAAAGCACCATTTGCATGCATATCGTGTGGTTTTGCAGAAAACTGCGTCCGCGTCTACCAAAAGATGCATGCGCATGCTAAAAACGCGTTTTGGCACAAATCCATGTGCGGATGTTAAAAAGAGCAGCATCGGCATGCTTTTCACGTCGTTTGGTAGAAATCCACGCGCGCGTTCTGCCAAAAGCACCATTTGCATGCATATCGTGTGGTTTTGCAGAAAACTGCGTCCGCGTCTACCAAAAGATGCATGCGCATGCTAAAAACGCGTTTTGGCACAAATCCATGTGCGGGTGCTAAAAAGAGCAGCATCGGCATGCTTTTCACGTCGTTTGGTAGAAATCCACGCGCGCGTTCTGCCAAAAGCACCATTTGCATGCCTATCGTGTGGTTTTGCAGAAAACTGCGTCCGCGTCTACCAAAAGATGCATGCGCATGCTTAAAACGCGTTTTGGCACAAATCCATGTGCGGGTGCTAAAAAGAGCAGCATCGGCATGCTTTTCACGTCGTTTGGTAGACATCCACGCGCGCGTTCTGCCAAAAGCACGATTTGCATGCATATCGTGTGGTTTTGCAGAAAACTGCGTCCGTGTCTACCAAAAGATGCATGCGCATGCTAAAAACGCGTTTTGGCACAAATCCATGTGCGGATGTTAAAAAGAGCAGCATCGGCATGCTTTTCACGTCGTTTGGTAGAAATCCACGCGCGCGTTCTGCCAAAAGCACCATTTGCATACATATCGTGTGGTTTTGCAGAAAACTGCGTCCGCGTCTACCAAAAGATGCATGCGCATGCTTAAAACGCGTTTTGGCACAAATCCATGTGCGGGTGCTAAAAAGAGCAGCATCGGCATGCTTTTCACGTCGTTTGGTAGAAATCCACGCGCGCGTTCTGCCTAAAGCACCATTTGCATGCATATCGTGTGGTTTTGCAGAAAACTGCGTCCGCGTCTACCAAAAGATGCATGCGCATGCTAAAAGCGCGTTTTGGCACAAATCCATGTGCGGATGTTAAAAAGAGCAGCATCGGCATGCTTTTCACGTCGTTTGGTAGAA
This sequence comes from Dermacentor variabilis, assembly GCF_050947875.1. Classification (NCBI taxonomy): domain Eukaryota; kingdom Metazoa; phylum Arthropoda; class Arachnida; order Ixodida; family Ixodidae; genus Dermacentor; species Dermacentor variabilis. The sequence continues at coordinate 12,254 of NW_027460740.1, read as the reverse complement.
ATCCACGCGCGCGTTCTGCCAAAAGCACCATTTGCATGCATATCGTGTGGTTTTGCAGAAAACTGCGTCCGCGTCTACCAAAAGATGCGTGCGCATGCTAAAAACGCGTTTTGGCACAAATCTATGTGCGGGTGCTAAAAAGAGCAGCATCGGCATGCTTTTCACGTTGTTTGGTAGAAATCCACGCGCGCGTTCTGCCAAAAGCACCATTTGCATGCCTATCGTGTGGTTTTGCAGAAAACTGCGTCCGCGTCTACCAAAAGATGCATGCGCATGCTTAAAACGCGCTTTGGCACAAATCCATGTGCGGATGCTAAAAAGAGCAGCATCGGCATGCTTTTCACGTCGTTTGGTAGAAATCCACACGCGCGTTCTGCCAAAAGCACGATTTGCATGCATATCGTGTGGTTTTGCAGAAAACTGCGTCCGCGTCTACCAAAAGATGCATGCGCATGCTAAAAACGCGTTTTGGCACAAATCCATGTGCGGATGTTAAAAAGAGCAGCATCGGCATGCTTTTCACGTCGTTTGGTAGAAATCCACGCGCGCGTTCTGCCAAAAGCACCATTTGCATGCATATCGTGTGGTTTTGCAGAAAACTGCGTCCGCGTCTACCAAAAGATGCATGCGCATGCTTAAAACGCGCTTTGGCACAAATCCATGTGCGGGTGCTAAAAAGAGCAGCATCGGCATGCTTTTCACGTCGTTTGGTAGAAATCCACGCGCGCGTTCTGCCAAAAGCACCATTTGCATGCATATCGTGTGGTTTTGCAGAAAACTGCGTCCGCGTCTACCAAAAGATGCATGCGCATGCTAAAAACGCGTTTTGGCACAAATCCATGTGCGGATGTTAAAAAGAGCAGCATCGGCATGCTTTTCACGTCGTTTGGTAGAAATCCACGCGCGCGTTCTGCCAAAAGCACCATTTGCATGCATATCGTGTGGTTTTGCAGAAAACTGCGTCCGCGTCTACCAAAAGATGCATGCGCATGCTAAAAACGCGTTTTGGCACAAATCCATGTGCGGGTGCTAAAAAGAGCAGCATCGGCATGCTTTTCACGTCGTTTGGTAGAAATCCACACGCGCGTTCTGCCAAAAGCACGATTTGCATGCATATCGTGTGGTTTTGCAGAAAACTGCGTCCGCGTCTACCAAAAGATGCATGCGCATGCTTAAAACGCGCTTTGGCACAAATCCATGTGCGGATGTTAAAAAGAGCAGCATCGGCATGCTTTTCACGTCGTTTGGTAGAAATCCACGCGCGCGTTCTGCCAAAAGCACCATTTGCATGCATATCGTGTGGTTTGCAGAAAACTGCGTCCGCGTCTACCAAAAGATGCATGCGCATGCTTAAAACGCGCTTTGGCACAAATCTATGTGCGGATCTTAAAAAGAGCAGCATCGGCATGCTTTTCACGTTGTTTGGTAGAAATCCACGCGCGCGTTCTGCCAAAAGCACCATTTGCATGCCTATCGTGTGGTTTTGCAGAAAACTGCGTCCGCGTCTACCAAAAGATGCATGCGCATGCTTAAAACGCGCTTTGGCACAAATCCATGTGCGGATGCTAAAAAGAGCAGCATCGGCATGCTTTTCACGTCGTTTGGTAGAAATCCACGCGCGCGTTCTGCCAAAAGCACCATTTGCATGCATATCGTGTGGTTTTGCAGAAAACTGCGTCCGCGTCTACCAAAAGATGCATGCGCATGCTAAAAACGCGTTTTGGCACAAATCCATGTGCGGATGTTAAAAAGAGCAGCATCGGCATGCTTTTCACGTTGTTTGGTAGAAATCCACGCGCGCGTTCTGCCAAAAGCACCATTTGCATGCCTATCGTGTGGTTTTGCAGAAAACTGCGTCCGCGTCTACCAAAAGATGCATGCGCATGCTTAAAACGCGCTTTGGCACAAATCCATGTGCGGGTGCTAAAAAGAGCAGCATCGGCATGCTTTTCACGTCGTTTGGTAGAAATCCACGCGCGCGTTCTGCCAAAAGCACCATTTGCATGCATATCGTGTGGTTTTGCAGAAAACTGCGTCCGCGTCTACCAAAAGATGCATGCGCATGCTTAAAACGCGCTTTGGCACAAATCCATGTGCGGATGTTAAAAAGAGCAGCATCGGCATGCTTTTCACGTTGTTTGGTAGAAATCCACGCGCGCGTTCTGCCAAAAGCACCATTTGCATGCCTATCGTGTGGTTTTGCAGAAAACTGCGTCCGCGTCTACCAAAAGATGCATGCGCATGCTTAAAACGCGCTTTGGCACAAATCCATGTGCGGATGCTAAAAAGAGCAGCATCGGCATGCTTTTCACGTCGTTTGGTAGAAATCCACACGCGCGTTCTGCCAAAAGCACGATTTGCATGCATATCGTGTGGTTTTGCAGAAAACTGCGTCCGCGTCTACCAAAAGATGCATGCGCATGCTTAAAACGCGTTTTGGCACAAATCCATGTGCGGATGTTAAAAAGAGCAGCATCGGCATGCTTTTCACGTTGTTTGGTAGAAATCCACGCGCGCGTTCTGCCAAAAGCACCATTTGCACGCCTATCGTGTGGTTTTGCAGAAAACTGCGTCCGCGTCTACCAAAAGATGCATGCGCATGCTAAAAACGCGTTTTGGCACAAATCCATGTGCGGGTGCTAAAAGAGCAGCATCGGCATGCTTTTCACGTTGTTTGGTAGAAATCCACGCGCGCGTTCTGCCAAAAGCACCATTTGCATGCCTATCGTGTGGTTTTGCAGAAAACTGCGTCCGCGTCTACCAAAAGATGCATGCGCATGCTTAAAACGCGCTTTGGCACAAATCCATGTGCGGATGCTAAAAAGAGCAGCATCGGCATGCTTTTCACGTCGTTTGGTAGAAATCCACACGCGCGTTCTGCCAAAAGCACGATTTGCATGCATATCGTGTGGTTTTGCAGAAAACTGCGTCCGCGTCTACCAAAAGATGCATGCGCATGCTTAAAACGCGCTTTGGCACAAATCCATGTGCGGATGTTAAAAAGAGCAGCATCGGCATGCTTTTCACGTTGTTTGGTAGAAATCCACGCGCGCGTTCTGCCAAAAGCACCATTCGCATGCCTATCGTGTGGTTTTGCAGAAAACTGCGTCCGCGTCTACCAAAAGATGCATGCGCATGCTTAAAACGCGCTTTGGCACAAATCCATGTGCGGATGCTAAAAAGAGCAGCATCGGCATGCTTTTCACGTCGTTTGGTAGAAATCCACGCGCGCGTTCTGCCAAAAGCACGATTTGCATGCATATCGTGTGGTTTTGCAGAAAACTGCGTCCGCGTCTACCAAAAGATGCATGCGCATGCTTAAAACGCGCTTTGGCACAAATCCATGTGCGGATGTTAAAAAGAGCAGCATCGGCATGCTTTTCACGTCGTTTGGTAGAAATCCACGCGCGCGTTCTGCCAAAAGCACCATTTGCATGCATATCGTGTGGTTTTGCAGAAAACTGCGTCCGCGTCTACCAAAAGATGCATGCGCATGCTTAAAACGCGCTTTGGCACAAATCCATGTGCGGATGTTAAAAAGAGCAGCATCGGCATGCTTTTCACGTTGTTTGGTAGAAATCCACGCGCGCGTTCTGCCAAAAGCACCATTTGCATGCCTATCGTGTGGTTTTGCAGAAAACTGCGTCCGCGTCTATCAAAAGATGCATGCGCATGCTTAAAACGCGCTTTGGCACAAATCCATGTGCGGATGCTAAAAAGAGCAGCATCGGCATGCTTTTCACGTCGTTTGGTAGAAATCCACGCGCGCGTTCTGCCAAAAGCACCATTTGCATGCATATCGTGTGGTTTTGCAGAAAACTGCGTCCGCGTCTACCAAAAGATGCATGCGCATGCTTAAAACGCGTTTTTGCACAAATCCATGTGCGGGTGCTAAAAAGAGCAGCATCGGCATGCTTTTCACGTCGTTTGGTAGAAATCCACACGCGCGTTCTGCCAAAAGCACCATTTGCATGCCTATTGTGTGGTTTTGCAGAAAACTGCGTCCGCGTCTACCAAAAGATGCATGCGCATGCTTAAAACGCGCTTTGGCACAAATCCATGTGCGGATGTTAAAAAGAGCAGCATCGGCATGCTTTTCACGTCGTTTGGTAGAAATCCACGCGCGCGTTCTGCCAAAAGCACCATTTGCATGCATATCGTGTGGTTTTGCAGAAAACTGCGTCCGCGTCTACCAAAAGATGCATGCGCATGCTTAAAACGCGCTTTGGCACAAATCCATGTGCGGATGTTAAAAAGAGCAGCATCGGCATGCTTTTCACGTTGTTTGGTAGAAATCCACGAGCGCGTTCTGCCAAAAGCACCATTTGCATGCCTATCGTGTGGTTTTGCAGAAAACTGCGTCCGCGTCTACCAAAAGATGCATGCGCATGCTTAAAACGCGCTTTGGCACAAATCCATGTGCGGATGTTAAAAAGAGCAGCATCGGCATGCTTTTCACGTTGTTCGGTAGAAATCCACGCGCGCGTTCTGCCAAAAGCACCATTTGCATGCCTATCGTGTGGTTTTGCAGAAAACTGCGTCCGCGTCTACCAAAAGATGCATGCGCATGCTAAAAACGCGTTTTGGCACAAATCCATGTGCGGGTGCTAAAAAGAGCAGCATCGGCATGCTTTTCACGTTGTTTGGTAGAAATCCACGCGCGCGTTCTGCCAAAAGCACCATTTGCATGCATATCGTGTGGTATTGCAGAAAACTGCGTCCGCGTCTACCAAAAGATGCATGCGCATGCTAAAAACGCGTTATGGCACAAATCCATGTGCGGGTGCTAAAAAGAGCAGCATCGGCATGCTTTTCACGTTGTTTGGTAGAAATCCACGCGCGCGTTCTGCCAAAAGCACCATTTGCATGCCTATCGTGTGGTTTTGCAGAAAACTTCGTCCGCGTCTACCAAAAGATGCATGCGCATGCTTAAAACGCGCTTTGGCACAAATCCACGTGCGGATGCTAAAAAGAGCAGCATCGGCATGCTTTTCACGTCGTTTGGTAGAAATCCACACGCGCGTTCTGCCAAAAGCACGATTTGCATGCATATCGTGTGGTTTTGCAGAAAACTGCGTCCGCGTCTACCAAAAGATGCATGCGCATGCTTAAAACGCGCTTTGGCACAAATCCATGTGCGGATGTTAAAAAGAGCAGCATCGGCATGCTTTTCACGTTGTTTGGTAGAAATCCACGCGCGCGTTCTGCCAAAAGCACCATTTGCATTCCTATCGTGTGGTTTTGCAGAAAACTGCGTCCGCGTCTACCAAAAGATGCATGCGCATGCTAAAAACGCGTTTTGGCACAAATCCATGTGCGGGTGCTAAAAAGAGCAGCATCGGCATGCTTTTCACGTTGTTTGGTAGAAATCCACGCGCGCGTTCTGCCAAAAGCACCATTTGCATGCCTATCGTGTGGTTTTGCAGAAAACTGCGTCCGCGTCTACCAAAAGATGCATGCGCATGCTTATAACGCGCTTTGGCACAAATCCATGTGCGGATATTAAAAAGAGCAGCATCGGCATGCTTTTCACGTCGTTTGGTAGAAATCCACGCGCGCGTTCTGCCAAAAGCACCATTTGCATGCATATCGTGTGGTTTTGCAGAAAACTGCGTCCGCGTCTACCAAAAGATGCATGCGCATGCTTAAAACGCGCTTTGGCACAAATCCATGTGCGGATGTTAAAAAGAGCAGCATCGGCATGCTTTTCACGTTGTTTGGTAGAAATCCACGAGCGCGTTCTGCCAAAAGCACCATTTGCATGCCTATCGTGTGGTTTTGCAGAAAACTGCGTCCGCGTCTACCAAAAGATGCATGCGCATGCTTAAAACGCGCTTTGGCACAAATCCATGTGCGGATGTTAAAAAGAGCAGCATCGGCATGCTTTTCACGTTGTTTGGTAGAAATCCACGCGCGCGTTCTGCCAAAAGCACCATTTGCATGCCTATCGTGTGGTTTTGCAGAAAACTGCGTCCGCGTCTACCAAAAGATGCATGCGCATGCTAAAAACGCGTTTTGGCACAAATCCATGTGCGGGTGCTAAAAAGAGCAGCATCGGCATGCTTTTCACGTTGTTTGGTAGAAATCCACGCGCGCGTTCTGCCAAAAGCACCATTTGCATGCCTATCGTGTGGTTTTGCAGAAAACTGCGTCCGCGTCTACCAAAAGATGCATGCGCATGCTAAAAACGCGTTTTGGCACAAATCCATGTGCGGGTGCTAAAAAGAGCAGCATCGGCATGCTTTTCACGTTGTTTGGTAGAAATCCACGCGCGCGTTCTGCCAAAAGCACCATTTGCATGCCTATCGTGTGGTTTTGCAGAAAACTGCGTCCGCGTCTACCAAAAGATGCATGCGCATGCTTAAAACGCGCTTTGGCACAAATCCATGTGCGGATGCTAAAAAGAGCAGCATCGGCATGCTTTTCACGTCGTTTGGTAGAAATCCACACGCGCGTTCTGCCAAAAGCACGATTTGCATGCATATCGTGTGGTTTTGCAGAAAACTGCGTCCGCGTCTACCAAAAGATGCATGCGCATGCTTAAAACGCGCTTTGGCACAAATCCATGTGCGGATGTTAAAAAGAGCAGCATCGGCATGCTTTTCACGTCGTTTGGTAGAAATCCACGCGCGCGTTCTGCCAAAAGCACCATTTGCATGCATATCGTGTGGTTTTGCAGAAAACTGCGTCCGCGTCTACCAAAAGATGCATGCGCATGCTTAAAACGCGCTTTGGCACAAATCCATGTGCGGATGTTAAAAAGAGCAGCATCGGCATGCTTTTCACGTTGTTTGGTAGAAATCCACGCGCGCGTTCTGCCAAAAGCACCATTTGCATGCCTTTCGTGTGGTTTTGCAGAAAACTGCGTCCGCGTCTACCAAAAGATGCATGCGCATGCTTAAAACGCGTTTTTGCACAAATCCATGTGCGGGTGCTAAAAAGAGCAGCATCGGCATGCTTTTCACGTCGTTTGGTAGAAATCCACACGCGCGTTCTGCCAAAAGCACCATTTGCATGCCTATTGTGTGGTTTTGCAGAAAACTGCGTCCGCGTCTACCAAAAGATGCATGCGCATGCTTAAAACGCGCTTTGGCACAAATCCATGTGCGGATGTTAAAAAGAGCAGCATCGGCATGCTTTTCACGTTGTTTGGTAGAAATCCACGCGCGCGTTCTGCCAAAAGCACCATTTGCATGCCTATCGTGTGGTTTTGCAGAAAACTGCGTCCGCGTCTACCAAAAGATGCATGCGCATGCTTAAAACGCGTTTTTGCACAAATCCATGTGCGGATGTTAAAAAGAGCAGCATCGGCATGCTTTTCACGTCGTTTGGTAGAAATCCACGCGCGCGTTCTGCCAAAAGCACCATTTGCATGCATATCGTGTGGTTTTGCAGAAAACTGCGTCCGCGTCTACCAAAAGATGCATGCGCATGCTTAAAACGCGTTTTTGCACAAATCCATGTGCGGATGTTAAAAAGAGCAGCATCGGCATGCTTTTCACGTCGTTTGGTAGAAATCCACGCGCGCGTTCTGCCAAAAGCACCATTTGCATGCATATCGTGTGGTTTTGCAGAAAACTGCGTCCGCGTCTACCAAAAGATGCATGCGCATGCTAAAAACGCGTTTTGGCACAAATCCATGTGCGGGTGCTAAAAAGAGCAGCATCGGCATGCTTTTCACGTCGTTTGGTAGAAATCCACGCGCGCGTTCTGCCAAAAGCACCATTTGCATGCCTATCGTGTGGTTTTGCAGAAAACTGCGTCCGCGTCTACCAAAAGATGCATGCGCATGCTTAAAACGCGTTTTGGCACAAATCCATGTGCGGGTGCTAAAAAGAGCAGCATCGGCATGCTTTTCACGTCGTTTGGTAGAAATCCACGCGCGCGTTCTGCCAAAAGCACGATTTGCATGCATATCGTGTGGTTTTGCAGAAAACTGCGTCCGCGTCTACCAAAAGATGCATGCGCATGCTAAAAACGCGTTTTGGCACAAATCCATGTGCGGATGTTAAAAAGAGCAGCATCGGCATGCTTTTCACGTCGTTTGGTAGAAATCCACGCGCGCGTTCTGCCAAAAGCACCATTTGCATGCATATCGTGTGGTTTTGCAGAAAACTGCGTCCGCGTCTACCAAAAGATGCATGCGCATGCTTAAAACGCGTTTTGGCACAAATCCATGTGCGGGTGCTAAAAAGAGCAGCATCGGCATGCTTTTCACGTTTTTTGGTAGAAATCCACGCGCGCGTTCTGCCAAAAGCACCATTTGCATGCATATCTCGTGGTTTTGCAGAAAACTGCGTCCGCGTCTACCAAAAGATGCATGCGCATGCTTAAAACGCGCTTTGGCACAAATCCATGTGCGGATGTTAAAAAGAGCAGCATCGGCATGCTTTTCACGTTGTTTGGTAGAAATCCACGAGCGCGTTCTGCCAAAAGCACCATTTGCATGCCTATCGTTTGGTTTTGCAGAAAACTGCGTCCGCGTCTACCAAAAGATGCATGCGCATGCTTAAAACGCGTTTTGGCACAAATCCATGTGCGGGTGCTAAAAAGAGCAGCATCGGCATGCTTTTCACGTCGTTTGGTAGCAATCCACGCGCGCGTTCTGCCAAAAGCACCATTTGCATGCATATCGTGTGGTTTTGCAGAAAACTGCGTCCGCGTCTACCAAAAGATGCATGCGCATGCTAAAAACGCGTTTTGGCACAAATCCATGTGCGGATGTTAAAAAGAGCAGCATTGGCATGCTTTTCACGTCGTTTGGTAGAAATCCACGCGCGCGTTCTGCCAAAAGCACCATTTGCATGCATATCGTGTGGTTTTGCAGAAAACTGCGTCCGCGTCTACCAAAAGATGCATGCGCATGCTAAAAACGCGTTTTGGCACAAATCCATGTGCGGGTGCTAAAAAGAGCAGCATCGGCATGCTTTTCACGTCGTTTGGTAGAAATCCACACGCGCGTCCTGCCAAAAGCACCATTTGCATGCCTATCGTGTGGTTTTGCAGAAAACTGCGTCCGCGTCTACCAAAAGATGCATGCGCATGCTTAAAACGCGCTTTGGCACAAATCCATGTGCGGATGTTAAAAAGAGCAGCATCGGCATGCTTTTCACGTCGTTTGGTAGAAATCCACGCGCGCGTTCTGCCAAAAGCACCATTTGCATGCATATCGTGTGGTTTTGCAGAAAACTGCGTCCGAGTCTACCAAAAGATGCATGCGCATGCTTAAAACGCGCTTTGGCACAAATCCATGTGCGGATCTTAAAAAGAGCAGCATCGGCATGCTTTTCACGTTGTTTGGTAGAAATCCACGCGCGCGTTCTGCCAAAAGCACCATTTGCATGCCTATCGTGTGGTTTTGCAGAAAACTGCGTCCGCGTCTACCAAAAGATGCATGCGCATGCTTAAAACGCGCTTTGGCACAAATCCATGTGCGGGTGCTAAAAAGAGCAGCATCGGCATGCTTTTCACGTCGTTTGGTAGAAATCCACGCGCGCGTTCTGCCAAAAGCACCATTTGCATGCCTATCGTGTGGTTTTGCAGAAAACTGCGTCCGCGTCTACCAAAAGATGCATGCGCATGCTAAAAACGCGTTTTGGCACAAATCCATGTGCGGATGTTAAAAAGAGCAGCATCGGCATGCTTTTCACGTCGTTTGGTAGAAATCCACGCGCGCGTTCTGCCAAAAGCACCATTTGCATGCATATCGTGTGGTTTTGCAGAAAACTGCGTCCGCGTCTACCAAAAGATGCATGCGCATGCTTAAAACGCGCTTTGGCACAAATCCTTGTGCGGGTGCTAAAAAGAGCAGCATCGGCATGCTTTTCACGTCGTTTGGTAGAAATCCACGCGCGCGTTCTGCCAAAAGCACCATTTGCATGCATAACGTGTGGTTTTGCAGAAAACTGCGTCCGCGTCTACCAAAAGATGCATGCGCATGCTTAAAACGCGCTTTGGCACAAATCCATGTGCGGATGTTAAAAAGAGCAGCATCGGCATGCTTTTCACGTTGTTTGGTAGAAATCCACGAGCGCGTTTTGCCAAAAGCACCATTTGCATGCCTATCGTTTGGTTTTGCAGAAAACTGCGCCCGCGTCTACCAAAAGATGCATGCGCATGCTTAAAACGCGTTTTGGCACAAATCCATGTGCGGGTGCTAAAAAGAGCAGCATCGGCATGCTTTTCACGTCGTTTGGTAGAAATCCACGCGCGCGTTCTGCCAAAAGCACCATTTGCATGCATATCGTGTGGTTTTGCAGAAAACTGCGTCCGCGTCTACCAAAAGATGCATGCGCATGCTAAAAACGCGTTTTGGCACAAATCCATGTGCGGATGTTAAAAAGAGCAGCATCGGCATGCTTTTCACGTCGTTTGGTAGAAATCCACGCGCGCGTTCTGCCAAAAGCACCATTTGCATGCATATCGTGTGGTTTTGCAGAAAACTGCGTCCGCGTCTACCAAAAGATGCATGCGCATGCTAAAAACGCGTTTTGGCACAAATCCATGTGCGGGTGCTAAAAAGAGCAGCATCGGCATGCTTTTCACGTCGTTTGGTAGAAATCCACACGCGCGTCCTGCCAAAAGCACCATTTGCATGCCTATCGTGTGGTTTTGCAGAAAACTGCGTCCGCGTCTACCAAAAGATGCATGCGCATGCTAAAAACGCGTTTTGGCACAAATCCATGTGCGGATGTTAAAAAGAGCAGCATCGGCATGCTTTTCACGTCGTTTGGTAGAAATCCACGCGCGCGTTCTGCCAAAAGCACCATTTGCATGCATATCGTGTGGTTTTGCAGAAAACTGCGTCCGCGTCTACCAAAAGATGCATGCGCATGCTTAAAACGCGCTTTGGCACAAATCCTTGTGCGGGTGCTAAAAAGAGCAGCATCGGCATGCTTTTCACGTCGTTTGGTAGAAATCCACGCGCGCGTTCTGCCAAAAGCACCATTTGCATGCATATCGTGTGGTTTTGCAGAAAACTGCGTCCGCGTCTACCAAAAGATGCATGCGCATGCTTAAAACGCGCTTTGGCACAAATCCATGTGCGGATGTTAAAAAGAGCAGCATCGGCATGCTTTTCACGTTGTTTGGTAGAAATCCACGAGCGCGTTTTGCCAAAAGCACCATTTGCATGCCTATCGTTTGGTTTTGCAGAAAACTGCGCCCGCGTCTACCAAAAGATGCATGCGCATGCTTAAAACGCGTTTTGGCACAAATCCATGTGCGGGTGCTAAAAAGAGCAGCATCGGCATGCTTTTCACGTCGTTTGGTAGAAATCCACGCGCGCGTTCTGCCAAAAGCACCATTTGCATGCATATCGTGTGGTTTTGCAGAAAACTGCGTCCGCGTCTACCAAAAGATGCATGCGCATGCTTAAAACGCGCTTTGGCACAAATCCTTGTGCGGGTGCTAAAAAGAGCAGCATCGGCATGCTTTTCACGTCGTTTGGTAGAAATCCACGCGCGCGTTCTGCCAAAAGCACCATTTGCATGCATATCGTGTGGTTTTGCAGAAAACTGCGTCCGCGTCTACCAAAAGATGCATGCGCATGCTTAAAACGCGCTTTGGCACAAATCCATGTGCGGATGTTAAAAAGAGCAGCATCGGCATGCTTTTCACGTTGTTTGGTAGAAATCCACGAGCGCGTTTTGCCAAAAGCACCATTTGCATGCCTATCGTTTGGTTTTGCAGAAAACTGCGCCCGCGTCTACCAAAAGATGCATGCGCATGCTTAAAACGCGTTTTGGCACAAATCCATGTGCGGGTGCTAAAAAGAGCAGCATCGGCATGCTTTTCACGTCGTTTGGTAGAAATCCACGCGCGCGTTCTGCCAAAAGCACCATTTGCATGCATATCGTGTGGTTTTGCAGAAAACTGCGTCCGCGTCTACCAAAAGATGCATGCGCATGCTAAAAACGCGTTTTGGCACAAATCCATGTGCGGATGTTAAAAAGAGCAGCATCGGCATGCTTTTCACGTCGTTTGGTAGAAATCCACGCGCGCGTTCTGCCAAAAGCACCCTTTGCATGCATATCGTGTGGTTTTGCAGAAAACTGCGTCCGCGTCTACCAAAAGATGCATGCGCATGCTAAAAACGCGTTTTGGCACAAATCCATGTGCGGGTGCTAAAAAGAGCAGCATCGGCATGCTTTTCACGTCGTTTGGTAGAAATCCACACGCGCGTCCTGCCAAAAGCACCATTTGCATGCCTATCGTGTGGTTTTGCAGAAAACTGCGTCCGCGTCTACCAAAAG